>NC_092211.1:1349571-1372329 GCF_043381705.1 Parasteatoda tepidariorum
GAAAAATATGTGAACTGTTTGCAATTTCAAATTAATATTGAAATGCACAGGTTTAGAATTTTCTACAGTGAAAAGTTTTCGGAACTTCAGTATTCAAAAAAGTATACAAAAGCTAGACGTTAAGAACGTATCCAATGAGCGAGTAAAGCGAGCATCGGATTGCGAAGCAATCCGAAATGAACTGCGAAAGCAGTTCTGGGGGTTGTCGAGCGCCAGCGAGCAGGGGGCGAAGCCTCCTAGTTTTTATTTAATTGAACATGTAATAATTTTTTATTCTAATACTATGAGTGATATTCTCGTATTTTGAGAGGAACGCACAAATTATTTGCTTTTTCTCATTGTGTAAATAATCATCACAATAAAAAAATTAATAAAAAATTGTCGAAAAAAAGATAGACCACGAAATCACGTGAATCGGACACCTCAAAAAGGGGTTACTTAAATGCGTGTTTCGCTTCGATATTAGGTTGTTGTGATAAATAACGCATAAAAAATATCGAATTTAAAAACTAAGGATAAGGAGAACAATAGCAATAACATCCGAAATATCGATAGAATCATTGCTTTAAAATATAAGTACTCAAATGCACGATTTGAATTTTCCATATTGTTTGAAATGTATTCGGATATTTAAAATCCACTTGAAAATCAATATCAATAACTGCCGAAGATACAATCGGAACATTATATCGATTTACGATACTATCGTCGTAAATTGAGCGCTCATAAAAGTGATTATCTATATCTCATGATTCAAATTTTACGTTTAAATTTCTGTAGAAAAGAAAACTAAAAAATTTCAATTTTCGAAAGAAAAATCTTTTTGCAAGAACTCTGTAACGTTCTGCGACAGCTCTGTAACGATCTGTAGGGACAGATCCCTTGATTCTGCCACGGGAGATGTCCCTAGATCATATGATATATAATTATTGACAAATTTGTAATCATTATTGGCAATAAGTTACAGTTGTAATTGATTTTTATAATCGGCTCACAACTGTGCTATACTCTCTAAGACATTCGATTTAACATTGAACCTTAATATGGATGCCTTGATTTGAATGACAACACTGCAGAACAATTTTCTGCTGATTTTATGTGAACACGTGATCTTTCTTAATTCCGGTGTGGGAGTTTCAAACCTGAAATTATTTTTCTCCTTAAGCTATAAATTTTTTTAAATGAGTCTCAGTCTACTTTTTTATTACTAATTTAGTCTACTTTTTGTTGAAATATGCAAGTTTAAAAATATTAGTTATAACAAGGACTCGCAAATGTTGCGACAAATTTTTAGAAGATTTTGGTTACATTATCAGGATTAAAATTGCATAGGAACCCATACCCGTAAATGTCATACGCTGCTAGAGGCTTTTCCCTATAATGACCTGTTCAAAAGTACCGGAGAAGCTGTTAATAATAAATAGAGGCGTGACGTCATTTCCAGACATTGGCACCTATGCAATTTTAATCCTGATGATGTGCCCTAACTCCCTCAAAATTTTGTCATAATACTTACGCGATTGATATTTTATAAAAAATTTCATGACCATCATATCAAAAATTCAAGTTAAAACAAAAAATTGTTCTTTAGTGTAATCAATACGTTGCTGACTTACTGCAAATTTTGGTGTTACGGTTTATAATTAAGCCATACACCAAATGTTTCTGTTCAAGCTGAATCATAGTATTTTATAATTTAATTTAGGAAGTACGATAATTTGGTACAGTTTAGCACCATATTAAGGTTTTTAGCAAATTTTAACAATACTATGGTTCAGATTCAAATAATTTGCAGCTTATGCACAAAGGCATGCAGTAAATTATCTTTTTTTTTTCCATCCAGGGGGGGGGGGGAACTGACTTAAAGCTTAAATTTCAAATCTCTACATTTAACGCTTTTTTTTTTTAAAAAATAAATCCTGTTGGCTTTTTTTATTCCTGTTTTTTTTTTAAATCGTAATTTATGCTGTAATATTTGGTTCTGCGTATAATAAATTTGATTAAGGTGCTCAGCTGGTAATTAAAATTTAAATTTTCCTATTATAATTATTAGTTCCTTAGTTTAAAAAAGGAAAAAAATATCCCACAGATCGTTGCGATATAAATTTTTTTTACCAATTTGGGAAGTGGAGTTTCGCTTACTTCCTGCATCCATGATCAGCCGAAACTGAAGTCATTTACTCGAATGCGAACTTTCGAGCGCTTTCGAAGCGTTACCAAATTTCAATTTGTAAACCACCGGAGGAAACTGGTCGCCCTTGATCTCATCATCCTCATCTTTCTCATCAATCGTCAGTTCCTCTCGCGCAGCCCTCATTTCCGAATGTTTTTGTGTTCTCATTGCCGCTTGATTTATTCGAATCTCGGAACTTTTTTTCGGTTTCTACTTTTTTTTTATTATTGAAAATGAGAAAATGCTTTATGGATTTTGCGCGGAAAGTGATTGGAGTTTTTGAACATGCCTTGGTTTGAGTTTTTGGTGGTTAAAATGTGTGTTTTGTGAGGAATAAGTGATGTTGCCAAATATGAACTTGGAAGAATTAAAAGTGAAACCAGAAAGGGATTTTAACTTTTCGGAATATCAACTCACTCAAGAAAAGGTAAATATAAAGAGAAATTATTGCTTCGTGTGTTGGTTTTGAAGTTGCTTTTAAAAGGCTATCCACGATATCGCTGTGACTTTTGGGTTAATTTTAAGCACTCTCATTTCCTACTAATAGAAAATAATTTCATTTATAGAACCTTTTTCCTTCTGATATTGCTATCAGTGACCATTTAATTAAATGGTCCTTTTTTTCACTTTTCCTCCGAGTTTTCCTGATGTTGCTTAGATTTAAAGTTAATTTTCTTCCTTAACTAAAATACACTCAAGTGGCCATATAATATCATACTTTGTGTATGGGATACTTTGTAGATATAATTTATCAAGGTCTAAGAAATTATATTGAATTTTTATAAATTATAAGATATTCCATATTCTTAAATTGATTAAGTATGCTCGTGTATTAAACCATTGTTTTTTAGTAATGAAAATTAAAAATTAAAATTTTTTTTTATTTATTTATTTCCCGTATTGAAAGCATAAACTTTCTGAACATATTACAAATCTTGTAGTCTTAAGAGCTAAAAAGAACATTTTTAAATTATTTAAAAGTAGCATTAAAATTATACATTTTAACTGAAACTGCTCAAAATTAAAAGCCATGTCTAAATACAATTAATTCAGTTACAATAATCCTAATTTCTTTTTAGTATTACTTGGGACCTTTCCCAGAGACTTTACAATAATAGATTAAGGAAGACACGATTTTTTTTTCTTTTTCAAATTTAATTTTTGAAATTAAAAATGAAATAACTTTACCTTATTATTGATTACGTAAATGATGCTATTATTAATTGATAGCAGCCTACTCGTGATACTTAAGATTTACTGCAATCAAGCTATTTAATGAAAGTAAATTATTATTTTAACTACCGTTGACGTTGATTTCTGGATCTTAGCACAAGCGCATGAGTTATAAAAACGGCACACTTACTCTTTGTTATATTATTCAGGGGTGTGTCCAGACATTTTGTGAAAGGTCCGTTTTTGTAAAATTGTGAAAAAATGACTTGTAATGTGTGAATATAAAATAAACGTTAAGTCACATTCTTTCAACCAGTCCGCTTTTGTGAATTTGAGCAAATAGGGTCCGTTATTGCAAAAAAACTTTTTCGAAGAGTTTTTAAATTGTAAAGACATACAAGATTATACTCAACACTGTAAAATTATAATTAAAAAATTTAATTTAAAAGAAAAAAACAATTGCAGCTACTATATTAGCGGTGCAACATATAAATATTTGGTATTTAACCTATACAGCTAAACGGAGAATATTCATTTCGGGCGAATAAACGAAGAAGTGTCTGCCGAAGACAAGATTTAGTTCGTTTACATCTGTCTTTCTTCCCACCCACCCTTCCTGGGAAGGGTTTATTCGATTAACAAAACAATGAAGACAAACAAATTTGTGAGGGGTCCGATTTAAAGATAAATTATTTTGTGAAGGGTCCGTTTTTATGAAAAGATATTTTGTGAAGGGTCCGTTAACGGACCCAAATTTCTTCTTAACAGATCCCTGTTATTATAAATATTTTTTAAACATAACTATCAAGGTAAAAAAAAAGGACGAATCACATGAAAAAAATAAAAAGTAATGAATCAGCTATTCAGTAAATGAGCGAATCAGTTTATAAATAAATAAAAACGTAATTTATAGTGCAGCAGTTGACGGTAGCATTTTCATTTTAAGGGGAGGGGGGAAATGATTAATTACGATACTATGGTTCTAAGGATATATTCAAGGCAATTAACACTCTAAATTACTTCAAGATGTCTGGAAATGCTAGTGAGTAAGGTGAAAAGCGTGTACATATATTTAATAAGAAAGAAGAAGAAAAACTCTCCTGGATTAAAATGTAATAAAAAGCTTAGAATAGAAATGTATAGAAGCATTTAAATTGCACCAAGGGAATGAAAATAATTTTCTTTCTGTTGCATTAAATTTTTTTAAACGGATATCTGATATTTTTTCATGTCGCTGATCTCTAATCTGCTATCTGTTTCTCTCTCCAAGCTAATTTTTTTAATGGCATTTTTAATCTATGATTTGTCGAAATGTAGAAGTTAAAACTTTATACATAACCAGGTTTGGCTAATTTTAACCAAATGCTTTTTCTTTCTTCTTTTTCTTTTCTTTTTAAGAGAAAAAATCTTTTAAATAGCTTAAGTAAATAGCTTATTATTTACATAAATATATTTAGTTTACTATTTTTTATTCGTTATAGTTAAAATTTCCCATAAAAATATTTTTATCCTTATTTTATTTTCTAATTTGAGTCTGTTACTTTAAATGAATATATATGTGATGAATAATAGCTAAAACATAGTTATAGAATATTTAATGTAAGTAAATTTAAAGTGATGATGTCTCATTTCAATGTTTCCAGTTTTCAAAATTATTTTAAAAAATTAATTATAGAATAAATTAAGGTCAAAAGTTTCTCTTTTTATAATTTTGTTAACTATACTTTTTATTGTTGCAAACAAAATGTAATTATGTTTGCGACAATCGAAAGCATAGCTGGGAATGATGTTTTTCTCAATAATATTTATCATTTTATTTTTAGAATTTTTTTTCGGTTAACAGCAGAAGCAAATTATTATTGTATGTATGTAGTTTGTTTTTATTGATGCTAATATATTCAAAAAACATTGCTTGTATAAAGGAACATATTTTTTTTAATTGTTTTGATAATATTAATCAATAGTCGAAATTCCGATTATACCTTATAATAGCTTAAATGCTTTTAATAGCTTAAATTATTATTATAATTTTAGTTTAATATATAATAATAATATATAAATTATAATTTTAGAGCATAAATTATTATTTAATCTTGCGATTTTTAAAAGAAAAATGGGTTATTCTATTTCTTTGAAGGGAAAAAGAAAACTTTTTTTCCAACCCTGTATGACAAAGAACTGTTTCTTATATGATTCTAGGCAAGTTATAGTAGGTAGTGCCCCTAACCGCGTATGATTTCATTTCCCGGCATGAGTTCCTATGCAATTTTAATCCTGATTTTGTACCCTAACTACCCTAGAAATTTGTCGCAACATTTACGCGATCCTTTGTTATGCATATCGTTTTCAAAGTTGTATATTTCGTTTAAAAAAATAAACTAAAAATTTTATTTTTAAAAAACATCTGTAGTTTTATAAACGTAGCTTATGAATCTGTAGCTATGATATAATTGAAAACCCACACTTGAGTTAAGAAAGATAAATTATTTGAACAAATGCAATAAAAAATTTGTTCTTCAGTGTTATGGATAGATTCCTTATTGTCACTTTCCAAATGTATTTAAAATCTTTAAATATCGATAAAAACATTTATTTTTAGTTTAATTACATTCGTACTTTAGTTTGAAAAATCTCCTGGAATTCGAAAAAATAGAAAAAAATTTTTTAATCAATTTCTAAATAATAGTGGTTTGATGGACACGCCTAACATCAAGGATGTCAAATTTATGACCGGAATCATTTGAGGGTAAAAATACCGTGGATAAAACCGCCATGCCTAAAAGTATCAAAAACCTAAATATTTGCATTTCTGTATTAGCTAGCATATGGATTGTAAAGTTTAAGGTTAAGTATTAACTAATTTCTTATAAAATGTTGCGTACGTTGGAAGGAAAATGTCTTGAAAAAAATTTATTGCATAAATAAAGTTACTAAAGGTCTGCTTCAATTATAGCTAATCGTCTTAACATTCTAATAATAAGAAAAGCACTTTAAGGAATGGAATAATAATTTATACCATTATTGCCTTGCATTAAAATGGCAAAGTAGTTTGAAACTATAAAGATAAATATATGCCATAAAAATCTTCACTTGTATTATGATTTTTATCACTATCATTCATGGTCCTTTAACGGTTTTAACTGTTTTCGATACTTGTGACAAAAACAAAATTTTGATTTCGAAAACCCAACTCTGCCTAAAATATATTAATTTATCAGGATTAATTTTTGAGTAACTGTGAACTTCTTTGAAGAACAAAAAACTTTTTTTCATCGGATTTGCATTACTTTCAAAATTAAGCTGCCTCCTGAAAATGTAGCCCCTATACCCTTATAAGCAGTTCCCGGTTTCCTCTTAAGTTCAATGAATGCTGTCAAAGGTTTAAACCATCTCTCTTAACATTATTTTCTTTATGTTGGTTAGAAAGTAATATAAAAACAGATCGCTGCAATGAGTGCTGTTGAACTTCTAAAAAGTTTAATTTATCCGTGGGAAATTTACTGAGGTTTAATTAGTTGCGCCTAATCGTAAACTTTAATTGTTGTTTACATTCAAAACGTTTTTTTTACTTATATATTTAGAAGTTAGTAGATCTTAAAGTTTTAAAAATTAGTGGTCTGGGAACGACTGTTTTAAGGCATTGTGCCTTTAATAAAGCTTCGCAGAGAGTTGCTATCGAAGGTTTACGTACGTGAACGCATTTGTGTATTTTTTTAAGTTCAGGTGAGCGCATCAGAATTTCTCTAATTTTACTTACTTCTCTAGTTCTGATTAGTTTTTAATTAAGATTCGATTTTCAGGAATAAAGTTGCACTTCATTTCTTTGCAATGTTTTGACCCCCCCCCCTTTTTTTTTTTTCTTTGCCTATTTATGAAGTTTATTACATCTGTCGAAATGGAAGCCAGATATGATGTCGCATAATGTTAAAATAATAACTTATTTACTTTAGAACCTGCCAAATACGTGCTTCTTAAATAAAATAGTATTCTTTGCTTACCTCCCTAATTATTAAGATTCAACAGCACGTTCCAAACTTGTTAACTTCAAAAAATTCACAGATGCGCTCACGTAAACCTTCGATAGCAACTCTCTGCAAGGCGTTATTAAAGGCACGATGCCTTAAAACAGTGGTTCCCAGAACACTGATTTTATAAATGAAACTTTAAGATCTACCAACTCCTAAATATACAAGTAAAAAATACAGGGTGTTCCAAAATTATCTTTACATCACCTGGCTTGAAATTGATTACAGACTGGAAGTGCTTAGGGCGACCAATGGTGCGCATGTTGAAGTGTACTAAACAAAACTTTATTAGTTGCAGTAATACAGGCAAAAGACAGAATATAAATATCTTGTTTATTTTCGAAGTTATGAATTTTTGAAGTTTTAAAGAGAATTTTGGAACACCCTGTATAATGGTGAATAGTCACCCATTGCTATGACAAATATATAAAGGGTTCACACCAGCAATGAAAATTTAGTGATCCAATATGACCACCTAAGTATTCATTTTTTGGTCCAAAAACTTATTATGATAGGCACACGTGAGGAAAAAGTCGAACTTCACAATTACGTAATTTATTATACACATCAAAAATTATTAATTGCCATCTATAACATCCTAAAATTAATTAGCTTCATTTCCCCATGATGATTAAAGATTAGTATCTATTAAAATTAAGTTTTTTAAAGAAAACTCTAAAGCATAGATTCTCAACCTTTTTAACGTTGCCGCCCCCTAAAGGAGCAAAAAACATTTCAACGCCCCTTTGTGAAAATCCAGTTATTTAGAGCATGGTGACGGAGCAAGGTGTGCTGAATTATAAGAGACAACATTAAGCAATTTATTAAGAGTTAGATTTCTTTGGTTTTTAAAAAAAATAATGTATACATTAACTCAATGCTTTTCTTACGGCAGATAATCGCAGTCTATTAATTAAAATAAATACGGTAATGTAAAAAAAATATACGACATAGAAACGTATGCTTAAAAAGAATAATTTATTGTTAATTAGATAATTAGAAAAACACCCAAAAAAAATTTTACACTAAAAAGTAGTATCAAGGAAACATTAATTTCTTAACGTTGGGTTCAACACTTTTAGTGAGGTGAAGACGCAAGTCTCATCATTGTACAGTTTCGAGTTGATTTCTTCTTTTTTTTGTGTGACAAGATCCGTAACATGACTGAATCCACGTTTAACAAGGTAGGAGGAAGGGAAGGCATTTAAAAACTTTTTAGCGATAGTCCGCAGTCCAGGGTGGAGGAAAATTGAAATTGAAGCCAAAATTGTGTGGGACGATCACCACTTCAAAGTTTCATTAGTTGAAAATTCGACCAATTCCTCATAAATATGAACCTCTGCTGCTTCAATATTCACAAAAGGGTTCATAACCCATTGAGGGATTGAGCCCATTGAGGGAACAAAACATCTTTAAAACGGTCAGAAAAATCCACGTGCAAAGAGTCAAGGTATTGGCAATATTCTTGTGCATCATTAGAGTGAATTTCACCTGCTTGGCTAAACTCATTCCAAACAAAATTTTGCTTCCACAAAATGAGGTTTTTCAGAAAGGCAGAAATGACTGATTTTGTAGGGATCAAACTGAGCTCGTCGCCTTGAAATTGTAAATTAATGCAATTAAATTTTACGAATAAATCCGCCAAAGTCTTTCCTAAATTGTAGCAGTCTGTTTCTCAGAGCTACATCTCTGTTGCAGAGGAACTCACAAGCACAGAATCAAAAAAATTCCATAACCTATTGAGACAGGCTCCTTTGGAAAGCCAGCGAATCTCGGTTTGTAGTACCAAAGTGATTGAATTCTTCATCATACGCAATCTGAATAATCAATCGTTGAGAGCATTACTGTGAATTTTGTTCACAGCAAATATGACATATTGCAATAACTGATGCAAACTGTTGCTGAAATTTTTTCCTATTAAATGCTGCCTGTGAATCACTCAGTGAACAGCTGAAATATCTGATATTTCCATTTTCAAAAGGGCGATAAACCCACGATGTCGACCCACCATTGCAGGAGTTCCATCAGTGGCAATTGACATAATATTCGCAAGAGGAATGTTTTTTTCTTGGACAGTATTAAAAATAGATATACCTTTGGTATCTACAATCAAGCTTCTTGCAAAAAGCATCTATTGAATACTTTTTCCTATCTTTACAAACCATATCTACGCCTACAGTAAAACTTACAGTGCATGGCAACGTTGATTCATCAACTTGAAGGGAAAATTCGTTGGATATCAAAAGTTTGCATAAAGAAACTTCAACGTCTTCAGCAATCTCATCATTTCGTCCCCGCGCTGTATTAATGGGATATTTTTTATTACATTGGATGCAGCTGGATGGTGTAAAACTGTTTCTAAAACTTCTTTGACAACCGACAGTATCAACTCTGAGCCGATGGTATGAGCTTTCCCAGAATTAGCACTATTATAAGCTATCAAACCATCGTCGTATTTTTGTGATGAGGTTGCTATCAACCCTGAGACCGAAGGTGCCTTCAGAAACTTGTATTTGATGTTCGTGAATAAATGAAATTTTTTTATTTTGTTTTTTAGGATGAGTTTTTTGCAAATGCTCCTGCTAACGGAATGATTGCATTGTCTCATAAGATAAAACTTTGTTACAGAGTAAACACATGGGCAGTTGAGAGTTCAACAGCGATTGAACAAATCCAAACTTCAAGTTCGTGGCATGGTATAGATGACACTTTTATTTTGTTAACCGACATTTGTTGGTGGCAGTAAACATAAACGATGGAAGAAAATAAACAATTTCTCTAAATTAATAAATAATTTATGGTAAAGAACTAATTCTCGGACATACCTGGCCAAATAAACAATGAGATCGAATCGAAACTTGGGAAAAAACTGTAAGGAAGGTAACGAAAATCATCATAAGAAACACCGGTCAAATCAAACATTCATATCGAAAGCTCATGAACTTTGATTTCCGCCAAATGGCATGAATGGGTCAGAGCCATTCGCGAAATAGCTTGAATGAATCAGAGGCAAAAACTTTTGACTCATGCGCTGTGCTGTGTTGGTTCGGATCGGAGAATAGTTGTCGTACAAGTTCGTTTTATTTGTGGTACAAAAGGTGTATCGGATAATCTTAATTTATTATATTAATTTCATTTTTTTTTCTTTAATATTAATTTTAGATTAATTTTATTTATTAAATAAATACAATTTAATTTGTAAGTTTTGAAATTAAATTCGAATGACAAAACATGCTCATCGCCCCCCTACTGCCCAAAACATACCCAATGCCCCCCTACCGTCCAAAGCAAGTTCACCGCCCCTCAGCATACTCCCAACGCCCCCAGGGGGGCGGTACCGCCCCCGTTGAGAAACAATGCTCTAAAGTTATGTTAATAAATAGATTTAACATAGAGATTAAAATGCTGAGAGCAAATTAATAAACGAGGAAACATAAAAAGTAAGAGCTAACAAAATATTGTATTAAAAATTAATTTTATAAAAATTTTAATTAAGTAGATTCTAAAAGAGCAAAAAATATTATTTTATTGCTGAACAATTATACTGTCACTACATGTGTGCTAAGTACAGCACAAAATGTAAATTTAAAATATCAACATTTAAATTTAAAGATGTTTTACACCAGACACTTTTAAATTCAAATGCGTGATTGAATAACTTTCAGTTATTATTAAATATTGTTATTATAAAATTATTCTTTTAAAAAAATTGCCATTTCTTTTTTTCATTGGCATTTTACCTGAAATAATTTCATAAACTTACGGAACTTAAGGGTTTTGCGGAACAACGTTTGAGAACCACTTGTATAAAGTTTTTTATTTATTAATTTATTTATTTTTATTAAATTATTAATTTATTTTTGAGTCAATGTTTTTTGTAGTGTCCATTTTTGAAATTTATGTGAAGGATCTCTTTACGAACGAACCTATTTTGGATTTTATTTATCAATTAATTTTTTTTGAATAAGAGAATGGCAAGAGATTTTTAAGAGAAGGAATACTAATGAAACAACAATAACCTACTTTACGTCTATTATTGTTGTTCCATCTACTAGAATTACTTAGTTAAACAATAGATCTAAACTACATACGTCATCGCAAACAAAATAAATAAAAGCAATAATAAATAAAGCTTTTAGATTCGAAATGCAATAATTAATCCGCCTCCTTTTTAAGCACCACCTGCTTAGACCATATTCGTCGATCTTTACCTGATTGTGATGTGCTTGTAAAAACGATTATAATCTTGACCCTGATCAAGTGTCATAGATTTATCTTTTGAAAAGAAACAAAATAGCAGGCGATAATAAGTGAAAATATTAAGAACGCTTGACTTGCGTTCCCCGATTCAAAACAAAAACTTTATAGCGAAGTATTTTTTTTAAGGACTCGCCATTCATCAATTGTGAATTTGTTGATAAAATCGTATTGATTAATCGCATTATGTGTAGCCTTATTGTATTTAAAAAAAAAAAAACGGTAATGAATTGCCGTGACTTTTTAAGCTGGTTGGATTAAGAAATTCTTGGTAGGATGTAACTTGTCAAGCATCAATTAAAGTGGCGCTGCCCCGCAGGTTCTGAATGATGTTTATACAGGTTGCAGAGAGGAATTAAGTTGCCTTGAAAGTTCTTTATTCTTGTGTAATGTTATTTCTTATGTCTAAGAGAAGTAAACAGCGGTTTTATATTCTTTTGAATACCTCTACAAATGACCCTTTTAAATCAAGCTAGGAATGATTCGATATATTTTTTTTTAAATGCGAATCAAACCATTCCGAATAAATTGGAATTTTTATACATTTTGATGTTTCTATATCTTCATTCATATGTAGTTTTAAAAAAAAATATATATATTTTTTTTTCGTTTAAGTATTTATTTTGGTTTGAAATTATTTATGAACGGTGGTGCGTTTCGATGTTTACAACAAATAAAATGTTTATTTCTAATGTGTTGTGAAAAAAGTTTGAAATTCCAAAAAAAAAAAAATTTGTATATTAAATTGAATTTATAAATTTTTTTTTATATCTTTCGCTTTAAATTTGTTTTTAATATTTTCGTTTGAGACAAAAATAAATTATCAGCAAAATAAACACAAAGTCAACAAATATTTTAAAAAAATTAGTTATGCATAAAATTTTCAACTACAAAAATTTTTACTATCTGAATTGTCAGTTCGCAATTTTTTTCGGTAATGGAACCCTAATTATTTAACCTTTCGTCGGAACCCTAACTTTATTACCACAAAAGAACGTATTTACCTCAAAAGACTTTATTTTATAATCACTTAAAAAGATGGAACTTTTTTCATAGTTTTATCGTTAATAATCTTTAAACAGTTTTTATGTCCAACAGTTAAATTCGAAGTGACAGAGCTGTATCTAATCTAGTGATAAATTTGTTTTAGGTGTAATGCATTCTTGTAGCTGAAAATGAATAAAATAAACAGAAATATGGTTTTCTTCGAAATAAAAACTAAAACGAACTACTGTTAACGTTGAAGATCGTTATTAAGGAAACATTTCTTTATTAACAAATTCGATAATTTTATTTTCATTTGAAAAGCGCGAAGGAAAATATTAATGAAAGTTTTATAAAAGCATAATATTTTCATAATTTATGCAATATATTTCATAATTTATATAAGAATATTGTTATTAGAAAAATTATATTTATTAAAACATTATTCATTTCTTTTTCAATGGCATTTTACTTTAAATAATCTCATAAGAGCAACCGAAATTTGAAATAGAAAATGGACTATTGATTTGATCTACTTTTTAATTGAAGGTTTCAAAGGTTACTGATTAAAACAATTATAACTCTTTTGGAACGCCTGTAATTCTTCCGCGGAACCCTATGGTTCCTCGGAACACTATTTAGGAACCACTGATCTAAGTTCTTCCGTACATCCTAATAATGTTTTTTCTTTTATTTGATACAGTGGACCAAAGTCCGTACTAAAATTACAGTTGTTCTGAGAACATTTAATTTTATAAACAAAAATATCTACACTTGGAAAATGCTTTAAATTTAAACTTTACAATGTACTGAAAGATAAATTGATTACTAAATTTATATTTTATTTTTACTTATTTTGCATTTTAATTAGATATGAGCTACATTTCTTAATTTACAGAAGGGCTCTAAAAAAATTTTCTAGTGCATCTGCTTAACCCTTTGCTTACGCCACTTAGTATGATGAAGCCCGTCATTCTGGTCTACCTGTTATACCAGCCATAAGCAAAAGGTTAAATTGCAAAATTTGAAGTTAACGATTCAACATGGTTTTAAAGTTAATAAAAGTCTTTGTAACTTTCAATATTTCTTTTTCTTTGCTGTAAAGTTCATTTTAAAATATCACACACTTTTCAGACACCTATTGAAGATAGATTTACCTTATTGAATGTTTGAGTGAATGCTGATCAAAAACAGTTCTGGATTCTTTTAACCTCCCCCTCAATAATTTTCTCTCACTCTTCAATTTCCACACAAAGTTTAATTTACATCTGTCACATAGTTCTTTTTGTTTGTAAAGGCAGGAGAATATTTGTTATTTATATGCCACATACATTTCAAAACTAATTTAATTTTTTCTAACGCTGATTTTCTAATTTGAAAAAATTTTATTATTCAGACAAAAAAAAAAGAGATTTTTAATTTTAAAACAAGCTTGACAAATATTTGACTTTTCAAAACGGCGGTAATAATTTTATAAAAGGATGTTTTTAGCATGTTTTGATAGTTGTAATTATTCCATTATTGCAGATTTAAATTTTAAACATTTGCTGATTTTATAATCATGTGACATCCTATTATTTTTTTCTTCTCAAATCTTATTGTTTTTATTACCTGAACAATATTCGCCACCTGATTCACTTGTTTCAGATTTAGTTTCATATATGTATGAGTTCCTTTTAAAGATAAAAAAAATCTGTTCTGTCATGATTTTTTTTAAATTATTTTATTGGGTTAAATTTTTAACAGATTTAGCGCCATATAGTCGATTCTAGATCATATCAAACTGTACAGAATTAAAAAGGAAGGGAAATGAAGCGATTTATAAAAGTGTAGCAATTCTTCTATAAATTTATTGCTAGTAAATTTAAAATTATTCTGTTTACAAATGTTTTCTTCAGTCACACAGTATAATTTTATTGTGCTCTTGCAGCCTTTGATGCCAATTAATTTTGTTTTCACTATCTTACCTCCCTGTTGCAGCTCAGAATCCTACCTGCTGTATTAAATTATGTTCGTTATTCAAATTATTGAAAGTAATTTAAAAAGTTATTATATAAAACGTCAAAAAGTTACTATATAAAACTTCACCAAACATTTAATATTTACGAACAAATTTTGGCACTTGCCATACAGGGGCCACATGTTGACGAATGCTCTTCCAAGTTGCCACCAACACGAACATTGGTCCGTATAACCAATAAGTACAAATTTTAATGTTGAGATGCATTCCAAAAAAAATATTGTATGTTTAATAATATATTTTAATATTTTTTCTCTTTAATTTATATTATTATTCAGAATAAAATATATTCAATAATTATAATTCTGTATAATATTCTCGATATTATCTTTTTGATGTATTTAGTTGTCTATAATGATCGAGTTGTTATCATATGCAATCATTATAGTTTTCAAAAGTTATTACGATGTTGTCGTTTTCGATGTGTATTATTATCATTCATTTACGCGATATTATCATATTTGTTACATCTATGTGTATTGTTTATAGGCTTCATGATCCCTATAGTCAATTACAGATTTGTGAAAGAATTAGTACATATGTACACATAGGATGCAATAAATAAATGTAGCTAGAATAGTTGTATTCACCTTATAAACGAATTTATAAAGATATAATTTTATTACCAATTTTAATTTTTAACTTGCCCCTATGGTGGAGTTATTCATTGAATTATCATTTAATAACTACGGTTTTATGAACAAAAGCTTTAATCTAGACTAGGAGGCTCCGCCCCCTGCTCGCCAACCCCCGAGAATTGCTACGCAATCCTATGTGGTTCACGCCGTGAACAGTGGCTCGCTGCGCTCGCTCGCCAATGAACACAATGTTCTAGCACAAAGACATAATATATTATCATCAAAGACATAATATATTATCATCAAAGACATAGTATTTTATCATCAAAGACATAGTATTTTATCATAAAAGACATAGTATTGTACTTATGTAGAAGATTTCTACCAATGTTCTTATTGGCTTTTAAAAAAGTATATTAGCTATTTAGATTGTACATGGTGAAAAAATCAAAACATTAGCTAAATAAGAAACATATTAGCAAAATAAATTATCAAATATTGCTTCACTAATATTCTGCATTTTAAAGCGTGAAAATTCAATGCGTAAATAAGCGCGAAATATAAAAAAAAATTCAATGCATTCAATACAAACACTTAAACGTTTTTTAGACGTTAAGGTAGCTCCCAGTAGAAAAATATCAATTCAACAGCGGCCTTTTAAAGCATTCTCACTTCAATTAATTAATTAATTCCTAATTGAGTTTAAATTAAATATTGTCATGTTTTTAGTGCATGAATCTGAATTGAACAACCTGATAATGCTCACTCTGGTTATTGTTATCTGGTTGCTCACTACGTGCTCTTGCGCGCCGAATCCAATCAATTAAAAATTAAAACTGTTGCCAGCGCGAGAAAAGAAATATCATCGGTTTTATTGATACATACATACATACGTACGTATTAGCGTTTTATATAATATAGATAGTTTTAAACTTAACTCTTTTGTCTTTAGGTAAAGCTAGAAAGGGTGCTTGGTCTAACTGTTTCCAATAATTCTGCTTTTGACTGTGATCCAAATGCAAGCATTGTTGCATATCCTGCTGGGTAAGTTTTATGTATAAATGCTAAGCAATATCATTTATCTAATCTAATTTTAAAAAATTGTTTTTTTATTGGAGCAGAATTTTATGTTAAATTTATAAATAATTGGGAGATTTCGCATAGGGTTATAATTTCCCCTTACAGTAATGTTAACACTCTTTAAGTTTCACAGCGCACAAGCGAAATTTTCCCTTCAAATAACCACGTAGGAGTAGAAAATAAAGTTAGCATTAAGGCCAGTTAAAGTTAACTAAGCTTTTTATTGAAAACTCTCTACTTTTGTGTGAAAAACTAAAACTGTTTCTAATTTCATAAATGCTACACTTTTCATTTTTATAAAAATTATAATTTGTATATATTCTTTTAAAATAATTTTAATAGAAAATCTGTCATCAAAGAAAAACATGTTTTATTTTGTCGTTTATGACTCTAATAAATTAGTGTTCGAACTGCCGTATGTAATGCTGCACCAAAAGATACAGATCTTTCATAAATTTTGTAAGCTTTTCTAACTAAATTGATGTTAGTTATGTCTAATTTAATTATGTTATTATGATGTCTAATTTAAAGTAATATTTTATGTTCACTACTACTAATTAAAACTGATTTGATTCTTTTAATAGGAGCAATATAGGTAAAATCGGAAATAATAAATATAAAATTTTAGCATAAATTAAACTGAATATTTTTGCATAATTTCACAATATAAAAATATTCAGATCTGTTATTTTTCTTTTATGGCTTTCAGACGAAACAATAATTTTGCATCATAAAATTTCTTTCTCTGTATAATGTATATAAAGTAATCCTTATCAAATTACTTTTAAATTTATTTAAAATTAAATTTATTTTCATGGATAAGGGATGTACACAGTTATCATTTAATGTATGACGTTTGCAACTGAATCTCTAAAGATGATTAAAAATTAATTTCCCCCCTTATTAAACCATTACTTACTAAGTTATAATTATACTCAAGCAATTTTTCCTTTGCTAAGATTGTCAAACATAACAACTTTGTCTTTATTTGTGTGTGTGCTTTTTAATGCAACTGTAGATATTTTTCCAATTGTGTGCTTTTTTAATGCAACTTTAAATGTATTCTTAAGCAGCAAATGCGAATTATGTTTTTGATTAGTTTGCATCTGCAAATAATCACATGCTGTCAAAATGAGCTAAATGTGATCTTTAATTTTTTTTTCATCGAAACTTTTAACATAAAAAAATATTTTATCATTTTCTATAACATGAATCAAAACATTTACCATAAAAATAAACACCCCACCCATTTGCATCAGGACTTATAGTTTGTCTGCTGATTTATTTTTAACCACTTAAACAGGACTCCAAACCACAAGAAAATAATTATCAGTGGCCCAGCTATCAATATCAACTGTCAGGCGCAAACAGATTTACAAATTAGAGTTTATATTCATCCCATTCTTATAAAATAACTGCTGAAAATGTTTGTTTTTTTTAACAATAAAAGTTTTAATAAATAATCTGTGAAATTTATTTGAAAATAACCAGTCTACTTATATTTGTTTTTTAATATTTTATTTGTTTCTCTATTTTTTGTTAAGCTAAATTTAAATGGATTTTTATTACTAGACTTTTATAAAACTAATTAGAACATTATTAATAAAAATGCAATTGTCTATAGTTTTTGCTCTACAATCATAATCAATCATACCCAATACAATCATATTATGATCAATTTTTTATAATCCTCATAGTTTTTATTTTATACTATGCTGAGTAATCAGATAAAACTTTCATTAAAGACCACAATTTTGTTCATGATATTCATAACCTGTGTCTAGAACAAAACTGTTAGTTAAAAATTATATCACATTTATATTAAATTTATTTTGTGCTCTTGCACCCAATATATTAATAGCATGCATCTTACATAGTGTTATACTTTTTACAAATATTCATTTTGCTTTGAAATAAGTAGCTTTTAAAACTAGATTCCTTATAACTTTTAATTGTACTTTTACTTCATTTGTTCTGCGTATTATTTGCTTTCTTTATTTTTACTTACATTAATTGTATTTGTATTATAACATAATGTATATGTTTTATTTTTTTATTTTCTAGTTGTGTTGTTGTTATTTATAATCTACGAAAAAATAAACAAGGCCATATTCTCAGTAGTTCCAAAAAGACAATCACTTCCTTGTCATTTTCTTCAGATGGCAAATATTTGTCTACAGGAGAGGTATTATTTTGTTGACATTATTTAAGATACTCTTCGATAGCCATTATTTAATATAGCACTTTTATTTAGTATTATTGCTTTTGAATATTTTTCTTTTTAATATTAACTTTGTGTAAAATGGTTTACGTTGATATCATACTGGGTAACTGTTCTACTCTTTTGTTTTGTATAAAAAGGATCAGAGAAAGTTTGTTTTGTTAAAAAAGATGAGAAAAACTATGAAAACTTATAACTTTAAAAAGTCCCAATTTTAAAAAATAATGAACTGTTACTGTTTTTGTAATTGTTTTTTATCCCACTGATTAACTGATTGACCAATACTGTTTGTTTTTTTTAATTTATTAACATTATTATCAATTTTTTGTGTGTCTTTGTTTGAACTTGATTAATGCTATGATTTTAAATTTCAGTGCGGACACCAGCCTCATGTTCGAGTTTGGGATGTTCAGGAAAAAATTCAAGTAGCAGAATTTCAGGGCCATAAATATGGAATTAATTGTGTAGTAAGCAGACTTTGAAATTGAATATTTCTAATTTACTATTATAGATCTATATGTAGTGCGGCTTTCTGGAGAACTCCAGACATCAGTCTCTCGTCGTTGCGGTTACCATGGTAATAAGGAAATGCCACTTTGAATTGGGGTGTGGGGTAAATAGTTTTGTCTTGACCTTATAATAGGTCAGCATGAGTTAAACCAAGTGGCACCTTCATTCCTCCATTGCACCCCCATCAGAAATATGCTCTCGCTTGTTACTATAGCAGCAGTCAGCCCCAGTCTTTTAATCTGGAGGAGTTCTCCTCAAAGTCGCACAATACAATGTGTGTAATCAGTAGAACTTGGCTCATGACACTCTTTTTCCAAAATATAAAATAGCCACACATAGTGAGGATAACGCACTCCATCCAAGAGAAGATTGTAAAGATTCATCTGGTAGAGACCAGCAACTTTCCATAAATAAGAAACTACACAGACACAATGGATTCATATTTTTAATGAGAAATTTGATACAATGAAAAATATTTAATGTAACATTGAATCGGCAAGTTACAAATTTAAAATGACAATGCTAGACGAATTAGACATTCCCATTAACACTTAAAAAAAAAAAGCAATTATGATAGAAAAGAGCAATCATTATAGAAGTAACAAGTCATCTTTATTTGAATAAGGTTCATGAAAACACATTCTGACCAAATTGAAATTAAGTGCTATGATTATCTCTAAATTTAAAATACTAATACAAATTCTAATCTATCACGTTATATAATGCAGTATGCACTCCTCATTCGATAACTCTGATCCCTGGTTACAGACTCCATGTGCACCGAAACAGTTATAATTATAGCTTAGAAATCCCAAATGTTAGAATTAAGTTACTAATGTCCATTGATCGGAGCATCTGATATCCTATATGGACGGAGCGTTAGAAGTGACCACTTCATCTTGGTGAAAAAGTAAAACATGTTAGTCAATTCATATGGATAACAAAGTTTAGCTTTTATTCTATTTTAAAAACAGCACAATTGCCTCGTTTAGAACTAACTGTAATCACTTTAATTGTTAACATGTCTTGGTTGTCAAAGTATTATGTTTCTCTCAAACATTTATGAAAAATATCATACTTCTCTTACCAGTTTTTTTATTTTTAATTGCACACTGCAGCAACTTTATAGATATAATATCAAATTTAAGATGTGTATAATGTATTATAAAACTGGAGAAAAATGTTTAGTTCTGTCACTGCTTTTTTTAAAAGCAGCTAAGTATTGGTTTTAAGTTTTTGTTCGGAAATAACAATCATTATTAGCTAAGTAAATTATATAATTTTAGGTTTATTCATTTATTCCTATTTTTATCTAATGGTAAAAATTATACATAATAATAAAAATGTATTACCAGTATCATTTAAAAAAAAAATTAGTCATAACTTAGTATGTTAACTATATAAAGTTACTTGTAAATAGTTCTTTCCTTTCCATTTTTACTTTTATCTATGCTAGCAAAATCACATGCATCATTCAATTCAACCAAAACTTGTAGCTTATCATGAACAAGGGAAGCTAAATTGATGATGTTTATAATTAATGCTCCCTCTTAACTCTAGATTAATTCTTTAATACAAATTTGTACAATATTGTTATTTGTACAAATAACAATATTTAGTTAAATATTATCAATGTATTAGAAATGATTTTTGAGCTGATACTGGGAAATGGTTTTTATTCTATGTCTGTCTATAAAGTCTTGTTTTTAACTATTTATAATGTTTTAGGCATTTTCTCCCAATTTGAAGTATGTGGTTTCAGTTGGATCCCAGCATGATATGATAGTCAATGTTTGGGACTGGAAAAATAATGTTAAAGTTGCTTCCAACAAAGTATCTTGTAAAGTAGGTTTAGTTTTATTTGTGAAATTTTGTAAAAACTGAAATTATTTATTTGTGTTAGTTTATTTTAATGAGATAACTTGCTGGTTATGAAAGTTTATTTTCTCTGATATCATATTTTTTTCCTTAATTGAATGAATTTTTTTTTATACAATTATCATTTAATTGTAAATTTTACCAGAAAATTTGTGAAAAATGTATCGAATTTTTTAAGGTGTAATGTTCTATCATGATATGTTTAAAGCAGTTTTTAACTGATATGAATGTTTAACTATTTTTTTTATCATGAAAATCTTAGCGATACAGAATTTATTGTTTTTCTCTCACTCACGCAAAATTTAATATAATTGAACATTTATTTTCGTTTGGTTGTATCTAACCTTAAAACTAACTTTCAATTTAAAAATAACTTTTTAAATGATTTTCTATTTTATTCCTTTTTATGTTAAGAGTTTTAATTTTAGGAATGTTTTAAAACAAATCTTCACAGTGTTATTGCTTTAAATAGTGTTGAACTTTAGTTATTTTGTATTTCTGTTTTTAGTTTTTATTGCCTTAATACGAGTTTTTTACTGTCTTTTGCCATGTGAACTAAGCCTCTTATGAATAACATGCTATTTTTAAAACTTTTAACAAGTGGATCAAGTTTTGCCCATTTCTAGCTGATTTCTTTATGGGGATAGGAATGGCTCATTGTTTCCACATGATATTCACTACTTGAAAAATTACCTACTTCCTCATTGCATTAATTATGTTCTTAAAAATATACGGAAAAAATTAAGAATCATTCATTGATTTTCAGCTAGATGAAAAAAATCATGCGAAGTTGGTGATTTTATTTTGTTTTATTTTTTTAATTATTTTTTTTATTTTTTTAATGTTTCAACATATTTGTCTGTTTTTAATGAGTCAAATATTCTCAAAAATTTAGGTTACATTAAAGCTTTACTTTTGAAAAAGGACAGCTTAACTTTTGACTTTAAAATACCCAAATAGTTTATTTTTTTTATTATTTCTAAAAGAACTTTTATAAAGAAATTTTTTAAAAAAATGCCTTTAAACTGTTATTTTTGTACTTTGGAAATATATTTTTTTGTTAATGATTATCAGATCTTACTAGTTTATTGTTTTCTTTATTGCTTTCTTCAATTACTATTTTTATTTTGTTATAGGTTAAAGCTCTTTCATTTGCATCAAATGGAAATTATTTTGTTACTGTTGGAAACCGCCATGTTAAGTTTTGGTATTTAGAATGCTCCCGATCTGCAAAGGTAACTCAATTTAAACAATTGCTGTCATTGTGTGTTTAGATTTAAAAAATTCTTTTCATTTTTTAACTTTTTCATCGAAAATAAAATTTTGAGGTAATATTTTACAGATATTTAATAACCTTAATATTTTGCATTAATGACATTAAATTTTTCAGATTTTAAATATTACTTTTGAGTGTTAAATAGCTTTCACTGATACTAGTTTTCATGTTTTTGAACTGAGAACTTTTAATGAAGCAATGACTTCGGTCGATTTCTTTTATGTCATCTGTTCTTTTCTGAATTTGTTGTGTTAATTATTTCTTTGTATTGCCTTGCCATTAGAAATAAAAAAAAATAATTTCTTAATTAATGGATTTTTTCTTTTAAAATACAATTATTTTTTATTTTTTAAAAGTAAATAAATAAATTTTTTTCCCTTAACACTTATTAACTGTACAGTCGGCAAAAAAAAAAAGATATCACCCTGAATAACTTTTGTTCTAATGATCGGATTTTCACGATCTAAGTGTCAATCTTAATGGTTCCCGGGGGTGACCTCAAATATGCTAATTAATTAGTGCTAACTATTAATTAAGTTACGAAATCAGACACAAAAACGTACTTTCTCTGAATAAACATGTA
>NC_092211.1:1375422-1423898 GCF_043381705.1 Parasteatoda tepidariorum
AGGAATCCAAATATGTAAAAAAAAATACATGTTTATTCAGAGAAAGTACGTTTTTGTGTCAGATTTCGTAACTTAATTAATAGTTAGCACTAATTAATTAGCATATTTGAGGTCACCCCCGGGAACCATTAAGATTGACACTTAGATCGTGAAAATCCGATCATTATAACAAAAGTTATTCAGGGTGATATCTTTTTTTTTGCGGACTGTACATCCAGGTGTTTAAGTCTACCAGTGAAAAAAAAATATATATAAAAATTTATGGAAAAAACTTAAAAAGTAATTAACAATATTTTACATTGTTCTCTTTGGATATAATGCATTTACCCTCAACTAAAGAGGCTTTAACGCACACTTCATTTGTGAAATTAATTGTACATAACTTATTAAAAATATTTCAGAAACACAAAAATTGACTCAGAGTTATTCATATCTATCTCATTGTTTATAATGCATTGGAATGTTTGACTTTATTACCAGTGTATAAGTCAGCTACCTGATTTTCGAAAATTTTACTTGCACACCAGGTGGTTTTCCTATAGTCCTACCTGCAAGTAATGCTAAGCAGTTTGATATAGAAATTTCACCTTTCAAAAAAGGGTGACTTATCACTACATATTGCTTTAAACTTCCAAAAAAAAAAAAAATGCATTTTGCCCTTTTTCTATCTCTTTCTTTGTGCACTATTCTATTATTGAGTAAAAGCGACATACAAACTAAGTTGTACCTGATGCATTTAACTTTATTTCCAAATTTCTTTCTTTACTAACATGGTTCATCTTAAGGAGTAAGGATTTTCTGTTAATTTATATCAAATATTCAGAAAGTTTTCCTGTTAGTTGTATTTCACAAAAATATCTATTCATTGACTATGGATTTATTGTTCTATTTCAGTATAAACATGAAGCAGTGCCATTGATGGGACGATCTGCTATATTAGGAGATCAGCGAAACAATTATTTTTGTGATGTTGCCTGTGGAAAGGGAGATATGACTGAAAGTACTTATGCCATTACCAAATCAGGTCTACTTTGTGAGTTTAACAGCAGACGTCTCCTGGATAAATGGGTTGAATTGAGGGTAAACAAATTTATTAATTCTGTGTTTAGTTTTACTTTGCTTATCAATCATATCCTAATATGCATTTTTTAACTAAGTTACTCTATGTGTATAGGGAATTCATGATTTTGTTTTATTTCTTTAATAAATACTGCTTAATAATATTACACTTGAGTCACAATTAGGAAAAACTTGGTTTTGAACATTAGCTTGAAGTTCAGGGATCGGTTGTGACCCTGTGGCAGAATCGCAGCAACATTAACGCTGAACCCTAGAGAGTTCTTGCAGAAAGATTTTTCTTTTGAAAATTAAAGAAAAAAAGTACAATTTCTTTTCTACAGAAATTTAGACGTAATATTTGAAACGTGCATTTAAATAAACACATTTTATCACATTCAATGTACGCTGATAGTATCATAAATCAATATGTTTTGATTGTATTTTCGGCAGTCATTGATATTGATTTTCATGTGGATTTTAAATATCCGAATATATTTCAAACAATATGGAAAATTCAAATTGTGCATTTTAGTATTTATTTTTTAAAGCAATGATTCTATCTAAGTTTTTGGCTGTTATTGATTTTTCCACAGTTTTTAAATCCGATATTTTCTATACGATATTATTTATTGCAATAACCTAATCTCGAAATGAAACACGCATTTGAGAAGTCCATTTCGCGAGATTTTGTCGACAATCTTATTTTCAGCTATTACTACTACGGATTTTATAATTTCTAATTATTTCTTTTATTTTGATGATTATTTACAAAATATGAAAAGAAAATAATTATGGCATCCTCCCCAGACAAAATCTGAGAATATCACCCATAATATTAGAATAAATAATTATTACATGTTCAATTTAAAAAATTATGTACTTTTTTTGTAAACACAGCACTTATGCAATTTTAAATTAGTAGCATGTTTGTTATAATTAAAAGCATCTTGAAGAAATTTATTAGTGCTCGAGAGTTTTGTCACAGAAAGCTCGAAAAAATACTGCCACAGGGTTGTGACTTAAATCAGTTGTTGATTGTGACTAATCAGTGTCTAGCTTTTTTTAATTTATTAAATGATAATAATTGCTACTTACGCAATGAATTATCTTTGTTAAGTGAGTATTTAACTTAAGTCTTTTTTCTTTTTTTTAATGTTGGTTAAATTATTTTCATTAAGTTCATAGCTAAGTCAATGTTTCTTTTCTTTTTACAGACTACTAGTGCAAATAGTATATCAGTGGGAGATAATTTAATTGTCATTGGTTGTGCTGAAGGTGTAATTAGATGTTTTAATCCTTTTAATTTAAACTTTATATCAACATTACCTAGACCTCATGCACTAGGAGTAGATGTAGCTAAAGGTCTAGTGGCAGGGTGAGTTGCTTGTTTTTGCCATTCTCTTAAATTTGTTACGTATAGATTTTATTATTTTTTTCTTCTAATTTCTTTATATCTATGAAATATTCTAAAAAAAAATGACTTATTTGATAATTTTATTACTTTATTCTTTCTTTCAATGAAACAAATCTTTTTCTTAAAAATTTTTTTATTTTGCTGTTAGGTCGCCAAACATTTGGTATTTGGCCAAATCACTATTTGTTACATCCTTAATTGCTACAGCAATCCTCCGCAACAACAAAATTGTTCAAAATATCTTCTGATTCAACTCTGTTTTGAATTTCACCAACATATTCATTTGTACAACAAAAAAAATTGTAAAATCTTAATATTCAATAACTTCCTTGCCAATTTTATACTACTCCTTTTTCATTCATTAAATTTTTAAAAAAGAATAAAAATCACAATTCTGTTTTTGCTGATTTTCAGATTTTTTTTCCATGCTGTATGTAAAACAATAATAATAATAATAAATTATAAAAAGAAAACTACTTTTTTATCGTCAGTATAAAGAAGGAAAAAAATATTTGGATGTACTTAATAATGCTCTTCAAGCACATAAGATTTTGACTGAAGTGTGAAGTTTTTAAATTATGTGATAAAAAGTAGTGAATTATATGGCATTATTCTTAACTTATGGAGACCTATTTTCATGTTGCTACCTTTTTTTGAATGCTATGTACTTTTCTAATTGGATGAAACAAATTATACATTATTTGAAATCACATTTCATAATGCTTTTTATGAATGGTTATTCATAATTCTCTCCGAGATGAATGCAGCAAATAAAAGAACGTTGAATTAAATATAGAGACAATTTGAGGTTTTATTTACAGCTTCTGTGTGTTCTATGTCTGAACTCTTAGTTAACACACACCAATGTGATAGTTCCGTTTCTGCCAAATTCTATTTAATATGGTATTATCAATTTTGAATTATTTGATACATCTCATTCTGATTTAACACCCAAAAAGCTTTATGTTCATCCAGTTGCAGCTGTCAGTTTGGCATGTACTGTCTTCTATGAAATTGCTGTTAATAAAAAGCTGGAACTGTTTTCTGTATTTAATGCAAGGTATATTTTTGCTGTATTCATCTTAATACTTTTACTATAACTTTCTGAACTGAAATTAATGGATTTATGAACTGCCCTGCATAATATACCTATAAATTCTTTAAGATTATTCTAAACTTTAAATTAATTTGGACCTTGAATATAAATGGATACTATTTAAAATGTTTTGTTTTTTTATTATTATAAATATAAGGATTTTTAAATATTCAAAACATTATTTTTAGCTTGATTATATTTTTACAATGTGTGCTGCAACTACTAGATCTGTACTGGATGAATTTGTTGTGGGTAATAAATTATTCAAGTAAATTATTGATGCAGCTAACAACTTAATTTGTTTGTTTTATTTAACTAATTAACTGGTGTAAAATATTCAGATCGCTGGCTTAATCCTTAATTTTTAATCTTAAAGCTTTGGCGAACAGAGATTTATATTTCATTTTTATTATTATTATTTATGTTTCTTGTGCTTCTTTTCACATTTGTTAATTAATATTTTTCTTCAATCTACTATTCATGAGTAAAATAAAGTGTTTCTTTTATAATAATATGTAACAAAGCATTCCACATATTTATTAATATATAAATGTCTTTTTTAATTTCATCAAATCATTTTCAGATTCAATTTTTTGAATCATTTACATTTTCTCTTAATTCATTGTTCATAATTAAGGCTTGTTACTAAACATAGACAAATTCCTTATATCTGTTTATTTTATTTTAAGCAACACTATTTTAGTTTTAGAAACACTAAATGAGAAAAATAATGGATTCACATTCTTATGTTAATTTTATTTATTCTTTTTTTTAATTTTCTTTTTATAATGTTTAAAATTTTGTCATTTTACAGTAAATCAACATCCTCGCATCAACCTAGTGCCAAGTATCCAGATACCATTGCCATAGCTTTAGATGAAATTAATAACAAAGTAACCATTATTTTTTCATTATTGTTAGATTTCTTTCTTATGTACTATATATATGAATGTGAAAATGTGTTAACTTAATAATTTATGTGCATTATTGTATATGTTTAGGTCACTTGTGTATATAATGATCACAGTTTATACGTGTGGGACATCAAAGATACCAAAAAAGTAGGAAAATCTCATTCTTTCATGTATCATAGTGCCTGCATTTGGGGTGTTGAAGTAAGTGTGACTTTGATTTGTAAATGAGTGTTTTTTTTATGTAATTTTATCTTAATCGAGTGAAACCTTACCTTACAATCACTCATTAGGGGTGGACATTTCACATTGCCCACAATTTACAAAATTTAAAATTTTCCTTTGGGAATAAACCATTATATCCCTTTTCCTTTTTTTTTTATTTTTTTTTTTACATTAACTAGACAGAAACAGTAAATTGTATTTAGAGAAGCTCTTTTAAATCACTTAAAGTACAGCAGTCTACATTTTAAAAAAAATTTTATTATTTTTCAATATAAATGAAACATTTATGTACGTGTTTTATTACAGACGAATTAATGCAGTAGGGTGAGACAAATAAAAGTATGAGAGGTTTGCAGAAAGAAATGCAACACTGACACTTCTTTATAGTTTTTAATTAATAATTGATTGCGTTATTACAATTTCCTGATTGTATGGTGTATTGTGCATTGTAGCAACAAAAAAAATATTTTTTATTTATCTATTTATTTTTTTTATTATTGGAGTTGACACCTTTATAAAGAAGTCTTTGTAGCACATCACATGCCAGGGAGATATTTCAGATTTCATTATTGACTAGTATAAACCATTCATTAGTTATTCATTTATTGTATTTTCAACAATACTTTAACGGGTAATTGCGAAACTGTTTTTTCTCGCTCCAAAAAAGATTAAAGCATAATTAAAATGTCAAATTAGTCCTATTCTTTTAATTTATGTACGAAGGATAATTAATTTTTTATCATTTATAATCAAATTTCTATATTTAGTTTTAACTGCTAATAAATAAAATTTAGTTCTACAGGTTTCATTGATAATGAATAAACATTGTTCGTAATTCGTATGAAATGTTCTACGAATTGTGATTTGAATGAAAGTGATTAATGAATTACATACCGAATATTACTTTAAAGTGATTTGCAAATTACTCATCGGGATTCTCACATCATGATTTCAATTAAAGTTATTTCTGAATCATATAATGTGATACTTATTTAAATAATTTCAGAATCGTGCCTCACAATTTTCATTCTAGTACTATTTTACCAATCACGCATTGCGATTCTCAAAAAAGAAATTGAAGAATTACCACTCGCAATTATCATCAAAATGATTTAAGAATCACAAATTGCATTTTGCATCATAATGATCTCAATTCACATGAAAACTATTAGTTAATCACGCAACAAAATTCATATTGAAGTGATTTATATATCACATATTGTGATTTACGCCTTGCTAATGCGTTTTGTATCATTTACTATCCCTATTGTTCCGATTTAAGAAACATAAACCACAATTTCAATTTACAAATCACGCATTGTGATATATGATTTACATAATCTTTAAAACTTACTTCACCTTTCTTATAATTTTGATATGCATAGTATGTCTAGATTCATATAAATGCGATTTAAAAATTACGCTTAGTGGAAATTACGCATATTCACAAAATTTTAAAAATCACGCTTCACATTTTATGGATATATTTTAAAGAAAATAAAGTTTGGTAAGTCTTAATTAGTTTTCTGTAAAATTTTGTTCTGCAATAGGTTTTATTATGTTTAAATCACATTACTCATTTTCTGAAGTAATTTCATTTTCTGAATTTGTTATTAAAATTGGAGCAGTTATGTTAAATGGATATATTTTGATATTTTATCTAATTATATACATTTCCTGTAACTTGAAATTTGATCTAACATATTAAAAACATTTATTTATATTTTAATAACCGTGCAATTACACAAACTTTATTAATTATTTACTAAGCTTGTTTAATGTAAAATGCATTATTCATTCCTTCAATTTCATTAATTGTAATTTACTTCATTTAGTTTTTCAAGAAAAGTTTCACTGATGCTAGTTTTTAAATGTTGGCTAGTATCCTATGGCAATTGGAGTTTTTTTTTTTTTTATCAAATAGAATTTTTTAAAGTGATTTGAAACAGCAATGTAACTATCAACCATTTGTATTATTAGATGATAAATTTAAAAAAAAAAAAATTGTCGTCAAATGAGCATTGTGCTTTAAATATATACAATTTCTGCTTCAACGTAATTGTGAAATCTAGTTGACATTCAATTAACATATAATTGTAATACCAAATAAGTCCTTGAAAAATTTGATTTAGGTTCTTGAAAGTCATTGAAAAGTCCTTGAATTTTTAAAAAAAGAATTGAGTGGGAAACCTGTCAAAGAAAACTTTAATTTCTTTTTCTTTATGGATGAAATGTCTTTTGAATACAGCTTTATGAATAAAGCAAATATTTATGTGGATAGTATTATTAAGTATTTTGATACCGATTACAATTAAGACTCAAAGTTTTAAAAAAGTAAATAAATAAATGAATGAAACCTATGAAATGTTAAGAATTTGTGTACATAAAAGTTAGAAGAATAAAATAAAAAAAAAATTAAAGAAACAAATTCAATGATGCTTATTTAATTTTACGAAATGTTAAGTGGTATGCATAAATATGACTTAAAAACAATTTAATTATAACAATTCAAAACAATTAGAACAATTCTTAGAAACAATTCAAAAATAGTTTTTTCAAACTATTTTTATTTTTAAATTTCTTATCCTTATATCTTTAAAGATATAGTTTGAAGCTTATCTATTCTATGCTAACTTTTTTTTAAAAAAAGTATAATCATGTCTTATTATGTTTTTTTTTTTTTTTGGAGACCATAAGTGATGCTAAATGATTACTGTTCTGTCTTTTTTAACAATTTGAATTTTTTTTTCCAGGTTTATCCAGAATTAAATGAAAATTTGAAAAATATTTTGCCCAAAGGAACGTTTTTAACTTGTTCTAGTGATGATACTATTAGATTTTGGAATCTTGAACCTTCTATTGAAGATGATACTGGTTACCATAGGAACATCTATAGTACTGTAGGTTTTTTTTTTTTTTAACTTTTAAACATTTAACTTTTTTAACAACCGGAATATTAAATTATTTCATTTTATAAATCTTCAGTATGAACTATTTTTTTTAATATTTATTTTAATAAAATAGCTTCTAAAGAAGTTATCCTATTTAATTTCAATTTATATTACTTTTATGTATCTCATGTTACTAAAATATATTTTAAATGAACTTGTTGCCTTTATTTAAACTTTTTTGTTACATTATTTCAGGAATTGCTCAAAATTTTATACATTGATTCAGAGCTTTCTTACCTGTGTGATACAGAATTGAATTCTAGTAAGTGATTTCATTTTATCAAAATTTGCTTATAACTTATTTACTTATCCATTATGTGTTGCTTTTTGAAGAATGAACTTATTTATGTGTGACAATATTTTTTATTTGTGTATTTATTTTTGAATTTAATTATTAAATTTTGATTTCAGGATATATTGGTATGTAGCATGTTAGATTTTTTATTTGTAATTTGTGTTTGTAGTAGTTTTTACTATGACATGTAAATCCAGGTTTGCTAGGAAAGTTTGAAGGTTTTATCAAACTGGAAAATTCAGGAAAGGGCTGAAAATTATATTCTAAAACTAGACTGGTGTTATGTAATTTGACTTTAATATACCTCTCAGTCCAATACCTTTTCAAAAAATAATTATAGTTCTAATTCTGGAGGATTTTTTTTTTTGTGTTTTAATCTATATCATACCAATGATATAGCAACTAAAAGTATTTTTTTCCTCTTGATGCATTTATATTTATAAAATATGCATCAACTTAATCAATTGAATATTTATTGAGCTATTAAAAATGTTTTTCTATATTATTAAAAAAAGAGTATTATCCCAGACATTTATGCTAACTGGTAACAGATGTTTCCATTCTAGATTATATTCTTTTCACTCCTAACTCTTTCGTTTAAAAAGATTAAGAGATTTTAAAAAGATTAAGATTTAAAAAGATTAAGATTTTTATCATTTTGAGAAAAATGATAAAAATAATTTGAAATTTTTATTGATGCATTAATACTTTTTAGAACAATTCTGAATGCAATTTTTAAATATTTTTTGAAATAAAATAAAAAATTCTATCTAGACTAATTTTCTGTATAGCAAAATATTATTATTGTGCTTCCTTATTATTACTTCAGAAGCTGTAGAATTCATGATAAATAAAAATCATTAATGTGATTATTTATATCTAAACAATGGCATGATTTCAGTAATCAAATCTAACTAATTGTAGCTGTGCAATTTCTCTTCTTTTTTTTTAATTCACGAGTATGCCTTGTCATTACCGTCAAAAGCTACTAATTTTACACGACTGTAGCTATTAAAATCATATTTTCGCTGTGAAGAAAGTTGTACAAATGCATAAAATCCAAAATTAATTTCTACCTCTGTTCATATATTGTTCAGATTTACTATATTTCGAAAATATTTGCATAATGTCCCCTTTTTCTCATCTAGGTGGTAGTAATGACAAGGTTGATACCACATATGATGGCAAAAATGGAGTTCGGTGCCTCAGGATATGCCCAGATGGTAGAAATCTTGCATCCGGGGATCGATCGGGTAATATCAGGTAAATAACACCTATTTCAAATCATTTCTGAGTTGACCTTGCACAGTTTTCTAATACATTGGTTGATTTTATACTTTTGAATATAGCAAAATAAAAATAGATCACATTATTTTTCTAATATCACACTTTTACATGAAACCAGTCCTTAATATTTTCAGGTGAGTAGTTTTAAATTTTCACAGAATCTATACACAGAAACATCTTATTGTCTACAAGTCCTTTTCCTTCCTCCACGAGAATCGCTCACCTAGACATATGAAATCGCGACCTATCTTTATATGTCTAAAAACCCTTTAATTTTGAATTGATAAATTGCTTTTCGCACTTTGAAGTGCAGTTTTTTGCTATAAAGCAATCTTATTGTTCTTATGATTAAGTAAGTAAAATAAAAGAAAACCATTTTACAGTACGGAACCTTTTATCCGGTATCTAGAGAACTGGGAAAATTTTGCTCCCCCCCCCCCCCCCCCNCCCCCCCCCCCCCCCCCATTTTGAACTGGCACGATTGAGATGCAAAATGCAGAAATTCCAGTCATCCTTTAAGTAGAGAGAAAGGTGGGTAGGAATTTTTTTTTTCTTTGTCCTGTGTGTTCAGGTAAAACTTCAATATTTCTTTCTTAATCTTGAAAATCATTGGATAATACATTTCTTCTAGTAGTTAATCTTGTAAGTGTTAATTTTTGAGAAATATACTTACATTTTTTTTACCCTTATTTGACGTTATCCCGCATTGTTCATTTTTTAATTTTTTAACACTAGTCCGATAGGAAACGTAAAATCAGAGTTCCACTGTATTTCATTAAATTTCGTCAATTTTGGGATTTCCGTAACAGTTTTAAATAACTGGAATTGTCAGGGAATTTGGTTCTTAGAGAAAAGAAAATCTGGAAGTGATGCATTTTTTTGTCAAAACCTAAAAATATCCTGCAACAGAATAGGAAGAGAGAAAAAAACTTATATTATAACTTAGGGTACGTCTTCAATGATATTAGAATCAGCCCTTTATTTAACGAAGTCACTATATCCCGATAAAGAAGATTGTATGTGGATACTTTAAAAGCACAACACAAAACAGGTTTTAAGTTCAATAACACTAGATATAATTAAAAAAGAAATTAATTTCAATTTTATTTTGTAAATGAATATCTATTTTATATAGATATATCTTAGTTGTCAAATCTTGCAAACAGCATAAAAGTTGCACTTTCTGGATGGAAATCAAAAAAATTAACTATTTTAACGTTCGTGGTATTAAACAACTGGTGAAATTGTTTCAAATGCATTTTTCACCATAAAATGCATTAAAAGAATGAATAAATTAGAAATAGTTTAGGAAACGGGAAGAAGAAAAAATTGAAATATAAAATTCGACTCACTATTATATAAGTCAATCTACAAAATTTATATTCTATTTCTCAGAATATTCTCGGTTCCTGAAAATAGTTCGCAAAATGAGAAATTCTTAAAATAGAAGATTGTTCAATAGATATCTACTGAAAGTCGACTGGCTATCACTGTATCAATTAGTAATTAATTTGTACAAAATGCTTCTTGTTTATGCTTAACAATTCTGTTTTAAAGTTTTCTTAAGTATTGCCACATTTTTTAATGAATCTTTTTTTTTACTTTGACTTTTTAAAGTTATCTAATTCTTGTGCAAAATATTGTTTTTTTCTAGAATTTATTTACTCATTAACATGTTAAACCTTTGCCTATTGAGATTATTTTTTATAAAATATAATATTGGGGAAATTTTTTTTTTATCAAAAATTACATTTCATCATCTATTGCAAGAAGTTAAATTCTGATTAAATATGGTAGTGTTTAGCAAAAATGTGGTTTGGGCATCGACAACTGTTTTATGATTGATTTTTCTTTCTTTCAGAATTCATAATTTAGAATATGTTGAAGAATTATGCAAGATTGAAGCCCATGACTCTGAAGTGTTGTGCCTTGAATACTCTAAACCTGCTGTTGTTAATGGTAAATGCAGACTAATACTCATGCAAATATATTTAATAATAAAGTGCCACTGTGTAACCTAATTGTTTTTACAAATAGGTCAAGAGACACGCTATCTTGCGTCTGCTAGTCGAGATCGCCTCATTCATGTTTTTGATGTGAAGCAGGATTATGCTTTTCAACAAACACTGGATGATCATTCATCTTCCATTACTGCAGTGCGATTTGTGCAGAATGAGGACACACTCCAGATGATATCATGTGGTGCTGACAAATCTATTATTTTCAGAAAAGCAACTTATGTAAGCATTCATTATATATTTTTTTTATATTGGATAAGTTTTGAGATCAAACCTGAATATCTTTATAGAAGACAACAGTCTGAAACTCCTTATGATTTTTTTTAAAGAAAAAGAACAACTTTGGTTTTATTTAACTTGGAAAAAATATTTTAAAATTTTTATTTGCAATTTTTAAAGTTCAATATGTTATTAATATTTTTATCTCAACCATAGTTAGTTATTATAGACGCACGCCGTGCAGGATACATAGGTGGTGATTCTTCAATTTTGCGGATACTTTTTTTACATTTATTGTAATATTAAAAAAATGTATCCAAACACATAAGTTTGCCATGGGGGAGGGGAAGAGAATACAGACAATGTAATCATGATTTATGCAAGGTAGAAGAATGTCAGTACTTAGTTCTATGCATGCTGCTCCCAAAGAAAAAAGATATATCTGCCGCTTTAGCCCAAAGATTAGCGATCCCATTATTAGCGGTTGAGACTACAATCAGCTGATTTTATACAGCTTCTTAACTCAAAGCGACTGTTGCTTTACACTGTAAGTAGGTGATTGTGGGGACAATAGGAAATCGTCCCGCAGTGGACTGATCGTTAAGACACGGTTCCCAGCAGATCACCGAAGTCAAGCATCACTGGCTGCGGGTGGGTGACCACTTGGATCAGCCTGTGTAGGGACCAAGAGTGTGTGGTATTGTTCCTCGTTAAACTGTGCTACTGTAAAATGCTCAACTTCGCGCGCAGGTCATCGGGCTACCGAAGTGGGTGCCATCCCCTCCGCAGAGGATCAAAATTGTGATGGCATGTCTTCGGATCATCCTCCGGGATGTTTCCCAGACCGTCGCCAATAGCCCATTGTGCAGCTCTAGTGCGACGTAAATTAGCAACAACAACGACAATAGGAAATCTTTTATTGTAATTTCGTTTGGAGTGAAATTACTAATACTACTTTATATGAATTGTAGTTGTATATATATCTATTAATATTTCTCTTAATGTTAATGTGCATGTATATATATATTTTTTTGTCAAGAATAAATAAAAATATTAAATAGTTAACTGTCTTTGTGTAGTTAATAAAATTATTCTATTATCAAAAATATTATGAGCGTATGTGCAGATGCTTTATGTTTTTATCTTACTATGATCACAATGAAGATATCCTATTTATTAATTTTACTATATTTTAATGTTAGCTTTATAATGTTCGATTAAATTTATATTAGTATATAGTTTTATATTAGTTTATAGTTAATAGTTTTATATTAGTATTGTAAAAGAGACTTGTTTTTGCGAAGAAAAAATAAAGGTTGTTACTATCCAGATTTTTCAATATGTTTTGAAAATTTAGTGGCCGCATTGGTACCGAGATTTTTATTAGTTACTAAAAGATAAGTGTTTCTTTTTTTAACACTGTGGTGTATTTTTCTATTTCTATTGATTGAGTGATGTGCTGTTTTTTAGAATCCTCAGTTGTCATTGCTAAGAGAACATCACGTAGTTGGAAAAACGACACTGTATGATATGGAAGTGGATGTTCAGCAACGTCACATTCTTACCGCTTGCCAGGATAGGAATATCAGAGTTTACTCAGTGTTGAATGGAAAACATGTCCGATGCTTCCGTGGCTCTCAAGGAGAAGATGGAACATTAATAAAGGTATCTTTCTTCATCCCATTGATGGTGACTTTAAACAGTTTCAAATAATTTTATATTAGTATTTCACTTTTTTACCTACTTGTATGTAAATATTTATATGAATAGGTAAAAAAAATTTTGACTTCTCTTACTGAAAACAAGGGAAATTTGGAATTATTGAGAAATTTTAAAATATTCCTGGAAAGCCTAGAATTCTTAGAGCAATCGCTGTCAACTCTAAAAATTCTTGCAGTGTTAACAGAATTTACCTTTTTCTGGGTAATATTTCTTTATATTATCAATAGATGTCAGCACAATGAATTGTGTCTGTAACTTCTTCTGAATGATGCAAAGGCAGTGATTTATATACTTATTTCAGCTGTCAAGGTCAATTGATATAATTTGTTGGCTGTACCGTTATGTCAGGTGTGGAGTAGTCGGGTGGTGGGAGGAAGAAGTAAGAGTTTAATAATCATATCATATTTATTTACAAGAACTATATTTACAGACAATAACTTTTTACATCGTTCTAGCTATCAGGGTTACTTGGCGTGCACTCTCTCTCTCTGTTACAAAATCATCTCTGTATGCACATACTATTGCCATCTAGTCTCCATCCATTTTCTGTCCCACAGTGGACTGATCATTAAGACACGGTTCCCAGCAAATCACAGAAGTCAAGCATCACTGGCTGCTGTCAGTGTGCGGGTGGGTGACCACTTGGATCAGTCTGCGTAGGGACCAAGGGTGTGCGGTATTGGTCCTCGTTAAACTGTTCTACCGTAAAGTGTTCAACTTTGCATGCAGGTCATCAAGCTACCGAAGCAGGGGTGCCATCCCCTCTGCGGAGGATCAAAATTGTGATGACATGTCTTCGGATCAGGGATGTTTCCCAGACCGTCGCCAATAGCCCATTGTGCAGCTCTAGTGCGACGTAAATGAACTACAACCAGCCATTTTCTTCTAAATTTAAATAAAATTAGAGCTTAGTGTTTAAAAAATTTTATTTTAATTTTTTGAAAATGAAATTTAAGTTATGGTTTTAGTTTTGTGTAATGTATTATAAAGTTTTAAAAAAAATGAGAATAATAGTAATAGCGGTAAATAATAGCGGTAAACATATAATCTTCTTGACTCCCAAACTACACAGAAGTTGATGGAATTGTTAATTCAGCTTTTTTTAATTTAAAAAATTTGGTTTTATTTTTAATTTGCTTTCCAAAATGTATAATTTATTTATCTTTTATGGTTTAAGTATGTTAATGGTTCTTTACTACAGGTTGTGCTGGACTCTTCTGGGACGTACCTTGCAACCAGCTGTACAGACAAAAGCTTGTACCTGTATGATTACATTACAGGAGAATGCCTAGCAACAATGTTCGGACATTCAGAACTGGTGACTGGATTAAAGTTTTCAAATGATGGCAGACATTTGATTTCTGTTTCTGGAGATGGGTAGGTGAGATCAATTGTGGTTTCTTAATTCTTTTCTACTGGTAGCTGAAGATGGAGAATTTCATAAATTGAAACGCATCAATTTTTTGTAATTTCTTATTTATGCTAAAATGTAGATAAATTTCTAACTAGTTTGATAGTTTCATATATTCAGTGTAGGATTATGCAAGTGTTTCAGCTTCAGGAGTACACTGATTCCACTCAGAAAGAAGACCTAATTCTCACCCCTTAAATATTCTGGTTGCTAGATCTAGTTAATAATGGGCAGAAACTTCAGAAATTAAGACTAAATAGTTAAGAATTAAAAAATTTTATGCTCGTTTTCCAAGTTTTTGGTGTGTTAAGAATTTTTGAAGGCCTTTTTGATCATCTTGCTCCTGTACTGGTAGAAGCATTGCATTATGTTTATCTAACTCTTGTGTTTCTTCGGATAAATATTTTCTAAAATTCACACGCTTTGAAAATTTTAAATCTAAACTTCAAATAAACTTTGACTAAATACCTAACATGTTATGCCTGTAATTATGAGCTGGATTGATAATGTTAATGGGATGAGTGTAGTTTAGAAGCCTTTTATTTTCTGTAATGATTATTTAGTTCAAAATCTATCATAACTAAAACACAATTAAAAAAAGGGGAATGATATCAGATATAATCTTTCCTTTTTCCTTATACATTCAAACCTCCAGAAAACACTATCTATGCTTATGACCACTTTTGGGAGCCGCAGAATTTTTTACCATAGACTTTGTTTGTCAGAAAACATTCAGGAGAGACCATTGAAACATTTCCAAGCGACTGGGGAAACGTCTGCACCAAATGTGAGAAAGGTCAAATAAAGAAAACAAAAAAATATCAAAACAAAAAATTTAACCAAGCAAATAAGAAGAGTAAATTGAATTCAAAACATTTAATTGAGACTTTTATTTAGAGAACTATTTTTGATAATACAGCCTCATGTTAAAGTGCGAGTGCCCTAAAGACGATCAGGGGACTGTCCAGGGCAAATTTACTGCTCTTAAGCAGTACTTTCACAAATTCAATTTTATGAAAAACGGTAGTTTTGCAAAATACATTTAACATATTTTTGAAAATATTTTTTAATTTTACCATATTTTTGTGTTGATTTTTTAATATAATTTTTAAATTTCACAAATTATGTCTAAATTTTCACAAAATAGGTGCCTCTAAAAAAAACCTAGACAGACCCCTGATGATGCTATCAATAATTTACTTCTAGAGTTGAAAGTTAAATTAGAAAAAAAAAGTTATTTTAGAAAAAACCAGCATCTCAAAACAACCCTTTTCTCATCTTTTAAATCTAACCAATTTTTATGATATGAATTTAAATGCAAAATTAACAAAAAACATTGTTTATTATTTAAATTAGCATTATCGTCCATAATTGGTAAATTTGTTCTTACACATAATTATATCAATTCGGAACAGTTTCATAAACACTAAATCTTATTCATCTTTTCATAACGCCAAACAGAAGTGGCATTTCCGCACCAAGAAAAGGACACTGACTAAAATTAAAATTATTTGCGAGAAGTGTACCTTCGATAACTATTTTGAAGTCTACGGAGTAACCTCTAAGAACGACCAACCTCCATCAACGACCATTTTACTGTGGAACAGAGAATAGTCGCTCCCACGAGGTTTCATTGTGATACTTTTTTTTTCCTCCAGATGTTTTGATTCATTTGGCTGACTCATTTCATATTTCCCTTTCAATAAAAATGTTCCTTTTTCCTTTTTCATAACAATGAAAAAATTATTTTACGTTTATGCATTCATTTTATGTTTTTTAGGTGCATATTCTTGTGGAGATTGCCGATTGATGTAACTCAAAACATGCTGAATAAGCAAATTCTTATTGAAGGTTCTGGTCTTCCAAGTTTATGGCAAGATGGCAGGTAAACATTATTTATAGTATTCTCTCTAATAATGTAATTAAAATATTTCTCAAGTGTTCTTTCAAATAAGTTGTTTATTAATTATGAGAACTACAATTTCAATTTTGTTTTAACAGAAAGAATGCCATAGCTATCACAAAGCCTATTCAACTGTTGGATAATAATGGAGATAAGACTGATAATTCAGACCTAGTCAATAATGTGAATGCCAATGAAACAACCCCTCCAGGCTATAGATTTAGTATTGGTCAATTACCATTATGGGCCAAGAAACAAGTACTGTGCCATTTTTTTATCCTTTTAGTTTGCTGTTTTCTTAACTTCAATATTTCCTATAAAATTTATGTATTATATTTAGGTACTTGAAAAACTGCCTGACAATTCTAATCAGAATTTACCCCCACCCATACCCCCTAGAGGGCGTTGGGCTCAGAGAGTTGATGGCCAAGGCCTTGTGGTTCGATCTTTTTTGGAGGCTGACTCTGTTATACCTTTTCCTAATGTTCCAGGTGAGAAAAAAAAGGACTTTGTATGTTTCCTTTACAAAGCGAATTTTATTTCTGTAAATCTCTAAATTTGCTAGAAAGAACGCTTATTTTTCTAGTGACAAATGTTTCTTAAAACTTTTTTTTTTTAATTACATTATAACCAGAGGCCATTTTGAAAAGTACATTTCATCCTTAAATAGACCTTTCACACACTATTTTAACATGAAAATGGTCCTTTCATAAATTTTATCGATATAACGAACAAATCATAATCTTTTTCAGTTTAAAGATATTCCTTTCACGAAATTTTATTTTTGTGAGAAATTAGAGTCCTTTTTAATTTTAAAACTACAACTGTTTGGAAGATGTGCTTCTTGAATTGCTCCATGAATAATAAATTTATGTTCACGCTTTTATCACTCTGACATAAAAAAAAAATTATAAATAAATAAATAAAAAACTAACTGTCGATTAGTTTTAGATTCAATAAATTAATATTTTTTTTTTTTTTTTTACAAAATTTTGACCTTTTAAAAAATATCTGTACAGAATCACGAAAAAGGAAAATATTTTCACAGTTTCTTCTGATTTTATAATACAAATGAAAAATATAATATGAGAGGTAAAAATACTTATAAAATCATATCATTTGGAATGTAGTTATCTGAACATGTGATAATTGAGGTTTGGGGATTAAATATTTTAAATCTCTAAAGCTCTCCATTAATTTTTCTATTTTTTTTCCAACATAAAAGATCACTATTTTTAAATAAATATGAGTAATGCACAATAAGTTTTTAAAATCTACTAGAGGTTTTATCATGGTTTGTTTAATTCTAGAAATAGCCTATTTGAATTGTCCGTATAATTAAATTTGAATTCTCTCTTTTAGAAGAGCATCAGGCCAAAAATGGAAATGAAGATTTTAACCAGAATGAATCTACTAATGTGAGTAAAATAATAATTCCTTCTAAATCATGTCTAAATTCTTAATAGACAACTATAAGTTATTAATTCTTTTAACTCTAAAATTGTTTTTCACATAAAAATATATTTACCAATAATTATTTTATTATAGCTCCCAAACGATTCCTTCAATTCAATGGAACAGAGCAGAAGAGAAATTTTAAATGGAAGCATTGCTGGGGTGAGCACATTCCTTTTGTAAATTTTCTAAACATGTTATTAAGGACTTTTTTAATTCAATTTATTTACATAAACTTCAATTCCTTTAATTTATAGTGACACTAAGAATACTTAACAAACTGCTTTTCTTTTCTTATTTTTTTTTTTTTTTTTTTTAAAATAAAATCATTACTCCAATATTCAAATAGAAAATTTTTAAAATCAAGATCTCATTTTCGAAACAAAACTATAAAATGGGGAAAACAGGGCTGAATAGTCTGCTTTTCTTTGAATTTCTTCTAGAAAATGTAAAATTCAAAACAATATTTTTGTGTTTAATATTTAATTTTGCCTATGATTTTTTTCAAATCATATATGTAATGAACTTCGTAATAAAAAATTATGTCGATAAATATATATTTTAAAGGCATTAACATTGAGAATTTAGCATAGCTGGTCATGGTAGAGAACAGTGGCTGTAGGATTTCGAATATTAAAATCGGAATATGCTTAGGCAGGGTCCAAAGGCCCTAGAAATTTAACTTTATATTATGGATTTCACCTTGAAGAGGGTTTTCATATCTTTCTTAAAAATACTGAGGTCTATTAATATTTTAATAATGTGGGTGATCAGTTTCCCCTGCCACTAAAGACTACATCACCAAATTTTCTTAGATAATTAAATCAATATTATTACACTTTTTTTGAAATTTTAATTGATAGTGGGTTAAATACAAGATCGATATAAGAATTAGATAATATATATAATTATTTTAATATTACATGTATGTAGCACATTATAAACTGTTGAGAAAAAAACTATTATTTATTTGAAGCAGCTTTCTTCTGCATCCACATGCATTCCTGTTCTGATTGTATGTTGAATGTAAAGCCAAGAAGGCTGTAAATTCAAGTTAATCTGTTACTCTGATTTTTTTTCCATTAGTTCTATCCCAGTGTACTTTCCAACTGTATAACTCTCTGTTTGTGTAACGTACTAATAAATACGTCTTTCTCCGATCCACTCATCTCTGAATTCCATTTCGATAACATAAACATTCAGCAACAACAATTTTATTCTATACACATGTTTGACCTAATTGCATTTATCTTTTTTAAATCTTTAATTTATATTCTGCATTAATTGCCTTTTTTCTATGTTATAACTTTTGGTTATTGAGTACTTTTTTAAAAGTCACTTTTACTTTTATTTTGTCACTCCATTTTAAATTTATGGAAATGGTACATTTGTTAATACTACCAGGATGGGCAATTTGTGGTCATGGATTGGATTAAAGTTGGTCCACAAAACCTTTTGACTTACCACTTGAACACTAAGAAAGCATCCATAGCTCTGGAAAAAAAATATATCTTTCTTTCACAGCTTTGGATAAAAATACTACTGTATTGAAAAACTTATTTCTTTTTACTAGCCATTTTATTTGTTTATTGTCTCAACATTAGTCATATTGTTTTGGAGAAAAATTGTATTTTCAAAAGTCAATTTAACATCGCATTAATCGGATACAGTTACGAAATCCGTTTTCTGAACAGAAATTAAATTTTAGATTTTTCTTTTTTGCATATGTGAGCCATACATGTACTTCCAAATAGGATCTAAGTACACCCTAAGTTTTTTGCAATTACAGTTTTACATTACTTATTTTGTGATCCCAACATGCTATTTTAAAGTTTTTGTGGCTGGTTATTCAGGAAAGTTTCTTCATCCATGTGTGCCCCTGAATAGTAATTTTAATGCATTTTGAGTAAAGAGTCTTGTAATTTTTTTCCTAGGAAATGAATGGTGGTGTAAATAATGCAGTTCTGCGCCATCCCGATGGTAATCTCAGAAACAAAAGAGAACGAGCATTTCCACTGTCTAATTCAAATGTCTTACGTTCAGAAGACTTGGATGCAGAGGATGAACGGTCTGATTCTGAAATAAGCGAAATGATTTACTACCCTATCTCTGAAGATGGATCTGATGTCATTGATGTGTTAGTGCTTCTTTTTTATATGATTCAATTTGAATTGTTACTTTTTATTTTTGTCATGAAACATTATATGTAATAACTAGTTGCTATGTCATATAATACTTTAGTATACTTAAACTTATTCTTTAGACTTGAAATATCCAATTCCTTTCTTTACCAACAAGTTTAAAACTAAATTAACATATATTAGGCTTTTTTCTTGTCTAATATATATTTCACTGAAAGACGGTTAATTTTTTCTTTGATTTATAAAAATCTAAATATAAGTTAGTACAAAATAATTGTGTCTTAACAGCTTTTTGGATTTTCTTAAACATAACCTTTGCTTTTTGTTTTGAAATTGTGTAACCTATAACTTCCTGACTCCTTCGACTAACGAATGATTGTTGCAGAATTCTTTCACTTTTTCTAAACCATAATTGCAGTTTTCGTCATTCCTGTGTTCACTAGGCTGGTGAAAATTTGCTTTAACACAATCACGCCTGGGTGACCCACCGGTGGATCACGCTAGATTGTCTCATTTTTTTAGTTGATGTCTGATGGGACTTAACTTATATTATAATGTAATTTTTACATTTTTTCATCTTTTCTGCAAAATATTGTTTTTATTTACTTGTATTATCAAGTCTACTTGTTAAACAGTTGCATAAAATTCTGTTTCTTGCAGACTGTAGTTTTATGAATAATATCAAATATTTAATTTTGTATAATATTTTGTACTTATGTACAGTGAGTGTGTAATGTTTTTTATATATGTATTACTGATTTGGTATTATATTTCATTTAGTTCTTTTCATGTTTGTGCCAATAATGAAATCTCAAAGGAAAATCCAGGATATGCCCAAAAACCTAAACTTGAGCACCATCAAGGAGAAGCACTAGCAATAAACACACTGGGTTAGTAACATACATGATTGAAAAAAAATTCACCATATATAAATTATTTTCAGCATATAAAAGTTTTGCTTAATAATTTCCTGATTTGGTATTGAATTCCTTAATAGAAAAATGATTGGGAATAAAACCATGCATGTTGAAATCTTGGTAGGCAGGCAGAGCCCTTGATGATGAAATCATGATAAACATTAACATCACAATTTTTTTAATTTACTAGAGAATCGGTAGATGACCAAACAATGACCTTAAAGAATAAGGGGCAACAGACCTTAAATTAAAAACACATCAATTTAGGAATAATTAAGCTATGGCTCACACCTAAAAGATACAATGTTGTTGGAGGCCAGAGTAGCATTTTTAGTGGGTACTTAATTATTATTTCTAAAAATATGGTTAACACAACAGGTTCATTACTAAAGTGAATAAAACTAATTCCTGACATCTCGTAGATTTATGTAAAATTTAAATGTTGTATATCGTTTACAACTAAATCTTGTCGTTATCAAGTAAATGTAGGATTTAAATTTTCGGACCAATAATGTAACAAAAAAAACTAACATATTTTAAACATAAAATTTATTAGTTAAATAACTCTGAAGTAATTGTTATCCTAAATATGAAATTTTATTAATTAGACTACTTTTAAATATTATTCATATTTTAATATTAGCCATAAATTAGAAAAAAATAACTTGAACTTGAATGAAATCTTTAACCAAATTCAGACCCCATGAAATTTTGAACTAGTGTAAAATAACTTCAAATGTTTTGGGGGCGATTGCAGTTTTCTGATAAAATAAAAAATACCAGAAATTTGAAAGCATGTACTTGAAAAATAATATGGCAATTAACAAGTTTTTAAATACCAGTATTTGTATTTTGTTGCCGTTGATTCATTTTGCTCTATGCCGAAGGTGAATTCGTTTTGAACAATAAGTGTTTTTCCTTTATTATTATTTGAATTTTTTTTTTTCAAATCTTAATGCCATATATTTCGTAGATATTTCTGCAAAAGTGTGATTAATGCTTAGCTAGTCATTAGATCTATTTGGGTTTTTGACCATTACTTTTCTTTTTTCTCTTGTGGTTTGGACCAGGTACGATAATTTTAAAAATTGGTAGCACTGTATTAAATTGTTTTTAAATATATTGGTCCAATCTTGGGACAAATGGGTCAGCTGTATAAATTTTGTTTGTAAGTATATATTTCATACCTTTTCATATATTTATTGCCTCCTCCCCCTTCCAGAACACGAAGCAAACAGTGATGACGAAGAAGTTAGCACGCCCATTGATAGTGATCGATCATTCCTGAGCTCCTTGTGTATTAGTACTGAGAATCTGGAAAGGCTGGGGCAGAGGGAAAAGTTTATGAAAAGCAATTATGAGAGTTTAGAGAAAACAGATTCCATTGAATTGCACTCAGATGATGTTTTTGATAAAAATTTCTACAGGCAAAGTATATCTGCAAAGTTCTTGGCTGGATCTCATTTACAAACAAGGAGGTAATATATTTATTTTTTTTAATTCTTATGTTCTATTGAATAGAATCTTTTCATTTGATTTATACAGAGTTATCAATTATGCTAATAAATAAATCTTGTACATCACTGCGTAGTATAAAAATTTTCAATCTCTTGCTCTCCTAATAATCTAAGAGCAAAACCATTTTGGTCATTTAAAAAAATACCATTTCTATCCACAGTTTGTGAAAATCATAATTTTTATTTTTTGTATGAAAGATTTTTAAACCTGCCTTTCTAATTAAATTGAATAAGATCATTGTTGCACAGTGTTTAGTCATCAATCTTTAAAATATCAAATTTTAAATATAATTTAATATTTATTTTTTATTTAAGCACATAATTTTTAGATATTTTTTGTGTAAATATGTATTTTTTTTTCCTTCTAGAATCCTTACTAATGGAAATTCTAAATCCCCTGTTCCACCAGAGAGACAGGTTGGTCATATTACTCTTTGTATAATTTCTAATTATGTATCTTGTTTATGATGATTGATGAACATTTTTCCTGATTAGTTTAAAAATGCAAGCATGTTCAGTAGCAATTAATTATTGTATATGTATTTTAAAATGGTACTACAGTCATACTCCGCTACAGTGATCCTTCAAGGGAGTGAAATTTCTGGTCACTATAACCGGGAGTGCACTATATCCGTTACGCAGGCAATTTAACTAATGGTTCCCAAACTCCTCCCTTTTATTACACATTATTCAAATAAATGGCTGAAAATTATTATGTAGTAGCAAAAAATGTGTTATTTTTCATTACTCTTCATCTTGGGTACAAAAAAAAATAGTAATCTTCTGCTGATGAGCAATCCTCAACATCGGAAATGGAAACACTTCCCGACTCTCAGATAATTTTTCCAGAATTTCTGTTATTCCGCTTTTTAAACCTGTATAACCTGCCATTTGAGCACATAAAAGTAAGCACACAAAATCGCTTAGCAAATTGATCGACATTTGCCTAGATACTGGTAGATTGCGGCTTTTTTTTAATGTTGAACCACTTCAGTAATGCTTCTTCAACATCCTTGTGATCTGCTTTTCTCAACTTTTTTATGCCATCTAAATTTTTTTCATGAGCAGAAATTATTAATTGCCTATTTTTCCATGTGTTACAAACTGCTGATTTGGGTAGTTTATATTCTCTGTAAATATCAGCTTGATTGCATCCATTTTCAATTTATCTAATTATGCCCATTTTATCATCAATGGAGAACGTTTTATGCTTACTGCTCGCCATAGTTAAATTTGAGATACTTGTTTGCAGGTTTTTTTTTAACTGAACTGAGAGCAAAAAGGAGTTGAAATGAGGGCCTTATCAACACATATTAGTGTCCAACCCTTTTACCTATAATGAATAATTACTCATTCCCTCTGACAGAAAATGCATATTGATCCCACTGACACCTTACAGATGCATCATCTGCCTGGGTTGGAAACATCTGCTTGGTTTGTTCAGGGTGGGAAAGTGAGATAAAGGAAGCAAACAAGAAAAAATGCTTATCACTATATTCCCCTCAATAGATGGTTTTAAAAATCTATATATGTATTTATTTTGAAGAAATTTCAAAGTTATTACAAACAAAATGAAGAAAAAATGAAAAAAAATCAGTCGAAGACAGAAAAAAGTTCATTATATCCAACTTCCTCACTTTTTTGGTTTTGATTGTGGATAATCATTTTGATTTGAAAATGATTATCCACAAAAAATAGCATTATACGTGTATAGCAAGACACGGGACCGAACATTTCGTTCACTATATCCGGGAATTCACTATAAGCCGTGTTCACTACAGTGGGCTTTGACTGTAATATGTATATCATATGTTTGATGAAACATTCAGACATGTGATTTTTTCGCTAATTCGTGGAATGGCGCAAATCAATAATGACGACTAAGTGCAGCAAAAAAAAAGGATTTTTTTTTTTTTTTTCAAATATATGTATTCTTTTATGTATGCATAAAATGATAATCTTTTATTTATTTTTTCTTTCCACAAAAAGATTAAAAAATTGAAGGAAAAAAAAGAACTTCATTGAGAAGAAAAAAATTTGGTAATTTCATCCTCCAGTATGTGATAAAAACTAACATAAGCTTTTTATGTAAGTCTCCTCTTTTTGATTGCTTTAATAGCCGAATTTTTATGCAGAAAAAAGAAATGAAACTAGAATATAATGAAGAATTTCTAGAATATAAAGCACACTTTTAGCATTTCCAGAATAATTTATAATAAAAAGATTAACTTATGTTGATCTTTTTTCAGATGAGTACACCTACAAGAAAAAGAGAAGAACTATTGAAAGCATTAAGTGATGCTAAAAAGAAATTAGAAAGTGTGAGTTGTCTGAAATATACTATTGTTAAAAAAAAAGGTTTTGTTGTATTACAAACTTAAAAAATTACTGAAAATTGTAACCCATATGTACTGTTTGTTTTTATTTTAAAATATTAAACTATTAAATTAAAAAGATTCTTCTTAATTTTGTATGTAACATAAATGTTGTCTCAATTGGTTGTAGAAATTTTCTTGCTTATGGACGCTTTTTAAGTTTAAAGTTTTAGCACTAAATGTTGTGTGCTTATTTTGTAAGAATATAATATGATTTAGTTAAACTTTAAAAATGATTTCACTTTATTTAGGTCATTATAGTTGTCAATCATATCATACATTTTGTTAGTTACATATGTAAAGTTTAAATTTTGATCAAACACTATTTCTTTTTTTTTGTTCAGATTTTAATGAGATGTAGTAAATAATTTATGCATTTAATAATTTTAGGAAATTGTTATATGTTTCAAGTCTTATTTTTTATTATAATTTTTGTTAATTCAACATATTTCATTCTTAAAATTAATTCTGAGTTCTATTTTGACATTGTTTCTGTCGCTGTTTGAAAAATATGAAGACAGAATGTTGTTTCAGTTGAAAGTTCAGCACTATAAATAAATGTCCAAGACACATAATAAAAAGAATTTACCAATCAATTGACATTAGACAGGATTATGTGAAAATCATAAAACTCGGAAGTATGTGAAGCATAAAATAGTAATGCAACATATGGGGAAGGAAAAAACACACATTTCTCTCAACCTTTGCACTGATGATGACAGTTGAAGAATATTAAAAATTTGTTGATTTTTGTATGAAATTTTGACAATTTTTTATTAATCTTATGTCATATAAATTCTAAGTTTTAATTATATTTTTTAATGAACAAATTTTAGGTTGGATACAGACGAGGCTTAAGTAGTAGTAAAAGCATAGCTGATTTGCACAGTACTCCAGATAGAGAAATGTTTAAAGTACCCTCCAATGGCACACCTGGTATGTATTGAAAAAAATGTTTTTTATTTATTTATTTTTTTAGTATAAAACTACATATTCACATGTCTTATCAAAACTTCTAGGTGATATTCGTCGAGCTGCTTCTATGATGGATTTATCGCAATCTCTGAAAAGGGGCCTGTCTCTAACTCTGAGACAAAGTGAAAATAGTAAGAAGGATTTAACTTTGTAACCTTAACCCAAACATTTTTATGGGATTTTTTTTTTTATAATTTCTTTGGCAAATTAAAAGGAATTGCATTTTGTTGATTTTGTAAAATTTCATCAAAATCTTTTTTTTATTTCCATGTAAGGTATGCTTGTTTATTTTATTCAGGCTTAACAAAGACTTGTGAAAATTGCAAAATGTTAGGAAACCTGTTTTTATTAATGATATTCTTTCGAGAATCCATAAAATTTCAATCCATAAAAATCAGATGTGATATGATCTTTGAATTGCCTGCATCAATCCAATGTTACGTCTTTATGAATTATGCAATGTTTACATTAAATTATTCCTGTTGCAACCAGACTTCTGGACTTTGATAGTTTCTCTTAGTCTCTTAATTTTTATATCTTTAAAAAAGTATCTAAAATTTAGATAATTTGTAAGAAAGTTCCAAAAAAAATTTATTTTGTATTTATATTTTTTTACATTGCTTATTGTGTACATGCCAAATTATGCGAGTAATGTTATTGATTGTAAAAATTAACTTACCTATAACGAAAATGTTTTAAAAATTTATACGATAAGAAATTTTTAACAAAAATCTCTTCAATTGTTTTTTTTTACACTTAGTAAAAAATTATCTATGATTTTTTATAACCTTAAATTTTTTTTAGCTGCAGCTGCGTAAAAACAAATTAATATTTTGTTATTTCAAACTGTGAATTTTTAGGATTTATTAAATGTAAAGAAAGGTTTTAAATTCAATCTCATTTGTTTTAAAATATCCCTAAAATTTCGTCTATGTGGAATATTTTTTAGTATTGGGATTTTTTTCCTTATCTGTTGTTTGGCAAATATGAGTTTATTTATTCAATTTTATGTAATTATCTGCTCCATCCTGTATTTATTAATCTTTTTTTTTTTTAATTATTATTCAGGTCCGGAATCTAATGCACCATTATGGAGTCAAAGCAAAATGTATCCAGCCTCAGTATCTACTTCCCCACCTCAGTCCCCTAACCTAACCTCAAACAAAAGTTCTCAAGATGTTCAAGTAACTAAAACCACTCCCAGCCAGTCTGAAGTGTCTCGTAGCAGCAGCTCCAGCTCCTTGTACAGCAAGAAACAGAACTTATCGGGAACTCTCCGCAAAGCTTCATCCGTGTACTCTTTAGACCGAACTTTCCAACGTTCTGCGACCAGCTTGTCCTTTTCAAGAAATACACCTAGTCCCTCTGGACGTTCTAGTCTACAACCACTGCCAATACGGAACCAAACTCCTAACAAACTAATGAATCGTGATGTGTCAGACTCTTCATCGGATTCATCACCCACTGAGTCCACTCCAATGAAGAATGATAGATCTTCGGCATCTAGCCGGCCCTACGGCATGCGAAGCAGATACTTCAGTCTTACGGATAGTATACATCCGCCAGATTTGAAACCTTCCTCTGTAGAGTCTTCCTCTAGTTTAGGACTACAAAAATTGAGGATGAAGTCTCGTAGCGAATGGGACTTAAAGAACAATTCTTCGAATGATTCCTTCAGGTCTGGTAAAGACTCTTGGCAGAATAACCGATACCTGTCATATTCCCCACGTAAAAATTACATTAGGCCTCTCAAACCCAGCCTGGCAGGGATTTCTTCCACGTTTTCTAATTCTGATAACTCAGAGGGAAAGAGGAATTTAAGTCAATCAGAAGATGCCTCTTTATTTTCGTGTGATCCAGCTTCAGTGCCATGTAAGCTATGAATATTTTCTGAAACTTTTATTATTTAACATTGTACTTGCATATAATGAACACAATTAGTGATGTAATATAAATAAAATATAATGGGATGTTAAATTAAATTATAAAATATTACAAACAAATTTATCATAATTTATCACATTTCATGCCTGCCAAGTCTCCTGTTGTATTTTATGACTATCTCCTGTTTACCCGTATATTCTCAAATTTCTCCTATTTATTGAAATTTTTAAAATTTGGATATAAAATATCCACTAATGGCAAAAATATTTCTCTTATTCCTCAACGGATAGTACTATTGTCAGTACTACAGTATTTTGAGTGTTAATAAAGTATCCCTTGCCATCAGGCTAACCGTGGAGCGTTTTCGTGGTTTTTCTCCCCGTGTAACACAAATGCATGTTAGTTCTATCAAAGAGTCCTCCACAAAGGTAAATTTCTCCCAATACTTGATTGATCCATAAATTCTCATTTCTTCTATATTAGGTTCGAAATTACAAGACTACAAAATTGAACATCAGTTCCGGTAAACCCAAAATTGGGTCGCCTGTTCAACAACGGTTATGAAATAGTTTAAGTAATTATAAATAATGGTTTTAAAAAAAACTTCTTTAGATTAAGATTTATATATATACAGTGGAACCCGCTTAAAAAGTTCCCTTTTAAGAAGTTTTCCCGCGTAAGAAGTTATTTTTTAAAAAAACCAATTACCATAATGTTAAATTTACTTTTATAAGAAGTTTTTTTCCCGTTTAAGAAGTTTCCACTCCTAATTTCAATTTTTTAAAATTTTATTTAAAATGTCTTATTTAGTTTTAACTTGCCCTTACAAACACATGTATGGGTACTGACCACTGACCTTCATCACTCCTTTGTTACAAAGAAAGGTGACTTATCAGGAACAGGTGTGAGCAAAGGAATGTGAACCTTTAGATGAACTATGAAACTGATAAGAATGTAGGGAATAGCTTTGTCATTGTGTCCACCTTAAATGAATAGCCTGGTGACTCACGAACTTCACTGCTGTCCACACCCATTCAATAACTGAAGAGAAAGATACATCTAAACATTTAGCAGCATTTCGTTGAAAATTTTCTTAGTGTAGGCGCTTATGTTATCTTAAAAATCATCGTAAAAAGTTTGATTTTTGTGGAAAATGTCCTGTAAAGGCATTAAGCGTAAAGCTCTATCTATTGATGACAAAGTAAAAATTTTAAAAGCTGTTGACAGCTATCCTCAATTAACACGAGTTCAAATAGCAAAAAATTTAGATCTTCCTGTTACTACGTTAAATGGCATTATTGCTAAGAAAGACATCATCTTAAACTCTTCTTGTTCCGGTGCATCCCAGAAAGTAAAAAAAGTGAAGAAAGGAAAATACGAAAATATTGAAGAGAAACTGATGATATGGTTTAAACAAGCAAGATCCGCCAACATACCTGTCAACGGAACTCTTCTTAGAGGAAAAGCATTAGAGATTGCGGAGAAATTGAATGTTGATTTTACGCCTTCCAATGGATGGATTGATCGGATGAAAAAAAGAGCTGGTCTAGTTTATAAAACAATTAAAGGAGATTGTAACAGCGTTGATTTACAAGAAGCTGAAGAATGGAAAGCTAAATTACCTGAAATTATTTCAGGGTATCAACCAAAGAACATTTTTAACATGGATGAATGTGGACTGTTTTTCAATCTTTTACCAGATAAAACTTTTGCCTTTAAAGGTGAACCCTGTCATGGCGGAAAAAACAGTAAAGAACGTTTGACAATTTTAGTTGGGGCCAGTATGAATGGTATAGAAAAATTACCGATTTTAGTTATCGGTAAATCGAAAAAACCAAGATGCTTTCGAAATGTTAAGTCACTGCCTTGTGATTATGACAGTAATCAAAAATCCTGGATGACAATTAAAATTTTTGAAACGTATTTGAAAAAATTAGACAGTAAGATGCGAAAAGAAAAACGAAACATCATAATCTTCGTAGACAACTGCGCTGCTCATTCCAAGGAGAATAAGTACACTAACATCAAGTTGCAGTTCTTACCACCAAATTCTACTTCTGTTCTACAACCAATGGATCAGGGAGTTATTAAGGTATTTAAGCAGCATTATAAAATGCGACTTGTGAAACGGATGCTGGAAGGACTTGAAAATACTGGAGAGCTAAAAAAAGTCAATATGTTAGAAGCGATTGAGTTAATTGTATCAGCATGGGAATTAATAACACCATCTGCCATTGCTAACTGTTTTCGGAAAGCTGGATTCTCTGACGGAGATACAACTGAAGAATATCTCTTAGAAGCTGAATATGAAATATCAGATGAAGACGAAGAAACAAACGTAAATTTTGTTAATGATTGGAAGTCATTCAAAAATAAACTTAATTTCACAGCATCGTTTGAAGAATATGTATCCGTTGACAACGAAATTTTACCTTGTGATATGCTGACATTAGAGGATATTTGTGATGTTACAAATGATACAGAAGAATTGAGTGAAACTGAAGAAGATATTGCTAAACCACCTAGCTTTTCTGATGCCAGGAAAGGGCTGGATACTTTTAGGAAATTTATTTACACTGTTGAAAATGTACCCCCGAAATGTTTAAATTTTTACAGCAGTTGGACAATTTTCACTTAAAGGTAGGTGAGAAAAGACAAAAACAAACCACTTTACACGATTTTTTCTCACAGAAATCTAGTCAATTATTGTAACAACGTATATTACATTGTATGAAACAAAAAATAAAGTAGGTTACTTTGTTTTTATTTATTAGCAATTTTTTTTCTAAATGAATATTAAAATTCAATATTTATTTCATTAGGCTGAGAATTTAATATAAGTTACACAATTTCAAATTTTTTAGTTTTTTATTAATGTGTTTGTAAGTTTCACCGTTTAATAAGTTTTCCCGTTTAATAAGTCGTTTCTTTCCACTCCCTTGAAAAACTTCTTAAACGGGTTCTACTGTATATATATTACTTCCCTAAATGTAAGTGCTTATATTATTTCCAATTTTGACTTTCTCTTTTTGACTTACATGATTATGCATGATGTATCAGAACTTAACTCGTAGCCTAAAATATGTCGCTAGTAAAATCTCATTATTTCATTTCTTTAATGTCTGCAGATATATATAATTTTTCCTTTCTCCTGTCTTTTTGTCACTTTTCCCCCCTAGTTTCTTTTTATTCTTTTTTCTTAGTTTCTTCTTCCTCTGCTTGTTGAATTTTTCCCCCAATCATTTTTCTTTTGTCAATTTTAACTACTTAATGAAGGAAAGCACCAACTTTCAAATATTTGTATTTTTTTTTGTGTATGGTGTCTTAATCACATTTCTTAAAATGTCAATTAGTTTTAAAGAAGTCCTTTGAATTTGTATGTTATATGTTATGTTTAGTGTTTGTTAAATATTTTCTTTTTTCATTTCTTTTATAGTGACTCCTAATGTGTGTGAGAGCATTGCAGAAAATTTGGCAAGAGTTTCTTCCTTTGCTATGCATGTTTTACATAGAGTAAGTTTCTTAAAATGTACATTATTTTAAATAAAATAATAATGAGTACTTCAAAATTAATATCATTTGTCCATGTAGTGGTAGACTCATTACAGTACAATACTCAGTCTACCACTACAAAACTACAATTCCAATTCACTGGTACATAAAACATGTTAACTCGATTCTATGTTGGGATACCTTTTCATAGATAAAAACTGATACTGTCTAAAACTTCTCTCCCCACATTGGGGACCTTCGTGCGAGATGTGAACACGCCTACCTTGACAGAAACGCCCGCTGCGATTTGAACATAATGGATGGTCCATATTGCAGTTGACTTGCTACTTGTGACGTTGACATTATCCACCTCCTCGTGCTGTGCTACTCTGTCTCGACCACGCACAACGTCGACCCATATACACTACTATTAATGACAACCCGAGAGCAACCACAAACGTGAACTTAATACAATTCTCACGATCAGCACTCAAAAGTACAGCGATATTAATACACCTCTCCTGGCTTCTCAGAAAACAGCAATGAATCAACTAATGGTATCTCATTCATCGAATTCTATCACAGATAAAATTTTGGTGGAGGAGTAATGTAGTGAATCTACCACTACCAAAATACAATTCCAATTCACTAGTATATAAAACTTGTTAACTCAATTCTACGTTAGGGTACCTCTTCATAGATGAAGGTCAACATAACTCGACATTCATATGACTCTCCCCACAGTCCATTATTTTACATAGTTTCTATATAAACTATTTCAATACTTTTATGATATGACAACATAACGGTGCTTTTTTTTTTATCATTCCAGCTCTCATTAACGGATCTTCCACTTGAAGAGAAGTCGACCATGACTAATACTTTAGCTGATGGTGTTTGGCAAGCGCAACAAAACCTTCGACCAGCTTTTAACATGCTAAATCCTTGGCCGTTAGATGTTCCTTATGACTCTTCCCTGAGAAGGCTTCCTAGCATGAATTTCCCTTTTCCTAATGGGAATTCACACGATCAGAGGTATCCGCAACATGCCGCTTCCCAACCGGACTCCATGAATGCTTTTTTACAACAGTTCTCGGACAAGCTGCTGAGCATAGTTGAACAAAAAATGTCTAATAGTCAAAATAAGCCAAATAACTAAAAATGTTTCTTTCTATGTAATGTATAGAGTTAAGTGTGAAAGAAGTATGTTTTTAGTTATAAATGATGAATGCGAATAGAAGTTGTAGTGGTTTGTTTGCTATGACACTTTGTATAATATTTTTCTTTCATCTATTTTGAAGAAATTTTTATTATTTAAACCAAGTTTTAATATTTTCTTTCTTTATTATAAGGATGAACATTCCATTTTTATTAACCTTGATTTCCTGGCTTTCTGAGGGACAATAATCTTCCAGAATTTCCAATGTCTTTCTTGTAACTCAGAAAGTTTTTATGATGTTTAGACATTTTTAAGTGTTTTATTACATTGACAAGTGTCCTTATCCAAACAATTTTAAATCTTTTTTAGTTTTTAAGATGTTTAATCAAATAAAATAATTTGCTTATATTTTCCCCCCAGTCACACCTGCTATTAAGAATGTATAGTTGCATTGAATACAGGGTGCCCACTGAAATCTTTATCTGCGTTTTTAATATTCAAAACAGCCTCAGCTATAATTAAAAAAGTGTTGTTCAGTTATAGTAAAGTAACTATGCTCTACAAGATAAGACTGCTTGTAGCACCATCTGGTAGAAAACTGAAGAGTCAGTGTTTTTATCTTGAAAACTGTACAAGATGATTTTAAAAAGGTGAAACATAATTATTTTTTAATAAATAGACTCAGTGTGGAATAAATGTTAAAAAGCGCATTAATTTATTTTTGGTTTCCTACCTTTGCAATGAAATAATGATCTTTAAAAGAAAATTTTTTTATTGTGATTTTTAAACTAAAATTTTGTGCTTTAGAAATAATGGTATGTTGTGATAACTAGCTAGGTTTTTTTTTTTACTACTTTCTAAATTAATTTATCATGTCACTAACAGACAAATACATTATTTAAACCTTCTTCCTTACAATAATCCCTACAAGATGTCTGTTTGTACTAAGTCATGTTCTACCTCATGTAGTTTTTGAGATTGAAACACTTACTCATCAATTTTGTACAAGGTGCTCTTGTATCCAGTTTCATCTTATAACACATAGCCACTTTAGTATGCTTAAACACCTCTTTCATAACTAAAGCTGCTACTGTTCAAAAGTAAAGAGTGCGGTTGCAGACTGCATTAGGCATCCTGAATAATTTATATTTTATTTACAAATTAATTTATGCCCCTTTAGTTTAAACACTGTTATTGAGCTTATGTTATAGATATTATAATATAGAAAATTGCTCAATTCTAACTCAAATATTAACACATTTTGTATTCTATTACTGTATAAAATTACTATATTTTTGTTTATGTTATCACAGATTCAAAATTGCTCCTTTACATTTACCATAATTTCTCTTCTCATCATTGTATTCTGCACTTGCTTTCTACCGAAAATGTTTAACCTAAAAATATTATTCACTAATTGTGTACCAGACTTCGTAGTTGTCCTTTCATTCCTCATGAAAAATATTTTATCTTGATTTTTAGCGTTTTCCTTCATGTTTGTATGTGTTTATAATATCCCATTTTCTACAAATACAAATTTATATTTTAAATGATTGATTGAAAGTTTTAGATTTTTAATCCAACATCTTTTTTTGTTAATAGTGTTTGTAAAAGTTACAAATATTTTATTATTCGAACTTGGAGACTGTTCATAAATTAACAAGTATATACATAGTTCAGGCATATAGCCTTACTTGCACAGTTTGTTGTTTCAAACTTTTTGGTCAGTTCAGTCATTTTACAAAACAAAACTGAGTTAAGTTTACATAATTAAATTTTTATACAATTGATTCATGGTTTGTCCACTTAATCATTATTTTCTGCAAATACAATAACTAATATTATTATAGGTTGGAGTTTTGTAATTTCGTGGTTGTTTTGCTTTTTTACTTTCCTTCTAATATTAAAAAGCATTGATTCCAATAAATAATACAGTAATCATATTGAAGAGCTCTTGAATTGAGAGATCATCAACTAAACTGGGTACAAAAATGTTATACCCCATATTCACTGTGTTTTCAAGTCTAGTGAAACCTTATTTTAAAATTATTTTATTAAATAAGTTTTGAACTCTTATAAACTTTAAATAAATATTGGTGTAAGGAAATATTATCTAATCGATAGAAGTTATTTTTTTAATGCAGCAGTAGTTGAAAATTTTTCCATGCAATGATTTGAAACTGTTATGAGATATTCTGTACGGATAAAATTATACTAGAAACTGTTGAAACTTTCTTTTTTCCCAAACAAATCAATTCTGGATTTAAAAATAGTAATTTGTATTGTTTTTTTTACAGTAAAATTTGTTTGTTTTACAGTTAAGTAGAATATATTATTTAGTTTGCCTTTTTTAAAATGCATCTGTATACTGTTCCAAAAGTGTCCTGATTTTTTACTTTTGCCCACTACGAAGCCTGCATATATCTCTTTTCTAGTTTCACAATTTATTTATAAATTTAAGTCATACTTATTGTACTCTTGAAACTTGCTCACTAATAAAAGTATCAAATAATTTTGTATTATATTTCTGAAAATTATTTTAAATATATTCTAGTTTTAAATGTTCAAATAATTCACCTATTTTTTTTTATCACTTTTGCTATTAAAAATGTATAGGTTGTTTTAAATGTATTATTTTATATGAAAATAAATTTATAACCTTTTCTAATTTAGCTTATTAAACTCATATGCTAGTTTATTTAAATATTAAAATCTCATTTATATTTTATGTCTTAAAATCACTTTGAATTTATTTCTTGGATAATTCTTAAGTATTAAAGTGTTAATACTTGCTCACTTCCAGCTAAATTCTCGATTAAAATAATTTGTATTCTCTTTCTGTAAAGTATTTTTATCATGGTATTTCGCTTTTAAATTTTCCATTATTTTGTAATCCCAATTTGTTTTTGTTTTTTTTATCCTTCTTGTTTCTTAAATTATTTGAAATGTAATATTTTATTTTCAACTTTATATATAGTCTATGAATCATTGTTGAGCTTATGTCATAGTTATCAAAATATTGAAACTTGCTCACTTCTAAAAATAATGTTCAAATATTTAAAGTCACTGAACATATTATATTTTCTTCCATATAACTGCATAGTAATTACCAATAATATTTTATGTAATTTTAACTCAAACAATTTAGTCATAAAAAGTATTATATCGGTCACAAACGATAGAATTTTTTAGAGACAGTATGTGTTGATAAGAATTTTATGTTTTCAGTATTATGACAAAATTAGATTTATTTTTTTATTTATTTATTTTTCTGGTAACAAGCACAAGCATATCACATCTTTGTCATGAAGGACCTTCAATAAATTTGAATGTTTTGTTGCCAACATATGGTATTATTTACAATAGAAGCTCCTAATTTATAAATAAAATGCATTTATACTGTGTTTAAGGCTTATTACATAAGTTAATTGTTTAATTTTTTTTTCCTTAAACATACTTGATATTTTTGATCAATGTATATTTAACGCTATAAGTTATAAACTATGCTGTTTTCATTTAACATAGGCTTTTTTTTTTCTCAAAATAGATCTTAGTTAACTTTGGGAATAACTTGCATATATTAATCTTTTTTTTTTCCTTTCAAAACTGCTTCATATTTTTAAATTGTAAATTTACTTTTTATTTCTAGTGGGAAAAAAGGGGGGGGGGATTCCTTAACTCATTGGAAATTGTTTAATACTCATTGTACAAGGTGCGTCTAATAAGTTAGAGGACAGGAAGTATGAAACTAAACTCAAAGTAACACCAGTTAGTCAAAGCTTTCTTTTTATACTGTCAATAACGTAGCTAAAATGAGAAAGGATTCTGTTTACAGAAAACCAAATCTATATGAATGAACTGTCCTTACTATTTTCTTATTCATCTAATATGTACCTGCCGATTCCACATTAATATCTTTCATATCTTCTTGATATTGTCAAACTAAATGTGGTCAATCTTTCATATTTTAGTTACTTTCTTGAAAATGTGTAAACTAACATTTTTCTGCTATCATCATCTGTTCTGTACATTTGAACTGACATTGAAGGATTCATTTACCCAATTTCTGACAAAAATTTATGTTTATTTGTTGCTCCTTTACAAATGTTTTGGAAAAAGCAACATGCCTTTGCCTCTAGTAGACAAATAGGACATTATTCTAGTTTGGCAAGTTTTGACAATGGATCTCTATTTTTGAGCACTTGAAGCAATATCAGATTTTATTTCCAGCTTCAGTTTTTAGGGATTATTCAATATGCCATCACTTTTTTGCCCTTTTTTCTGCAAACCATCTCTCCTTGCATGCATTGCTACTGAGATGCATTCAATAAATTTTTAAGCGTGCCTTTATATATATATATATATATATATATATTCATTATAGTCCTAAATATTTCATTTATTGAATTTTCAGCATGAATTCTCTTCACACATTATTTATTTTTTTCAAAATTCATCTCTACTCAGAAAAACTAAAAATAAGAATTTTTGCATTTTATTTGCAATATAATTTGTGTTCTAATCTCTGATAACAGAAATATTTTGCCATTTCAAAAAATTACTGACAGTTATTACAAAATAAATTATTCATAATTTGTAGCTCTTTATTGTAATTGAAATTAAATGTTTTTTTTTCCAACATAGATCTAAAATATCAGTATACATACCTTTGTTTTTTGCAAAAAGTGACTATGTTTTGTAAGAAATATGTATTTTCAATTTCATAGGTCTAAAAGTATCCTTTTCATTTCAAAAAAAAAGTATCAAAACTTTACTTATAGGTGTAATATTCTGTTATTTTGACCAAAGAAAAACCTACTTCCATTGTGTCTTCTATGCATACGTTTTACAGATATTCAGAATGTTTATTTGACCAATATTTGTAAATAGCTATGTAAATTTGTTACATAAATCGAATGAATTTGTCTTCCACTGTGAGAGGAAACAGTGAATAAAATTTTTATAACATACATTGTGTTTTTCTTATTTGTTACACAAAACTTGGTACATAATTATTTCAAATCTATTCAACTTGTTGTAAATAAAAGCCTTGTTGTTTGTCTGTATAATTCATTCGTATCCAATACACAATTCGGAAAATTGGGCTAAAAAATAAAATATATAATTTGTTAGTTGACATTTAAAAATTAAATAACTGCAATCACTTTTTTTTTTGTGCAATCATAAAACTCTAACCTTGTTGGAATACTACCCGTTGTTTATACTGGGTGTCCCGAAAGTGACCAACAATTAGAAAAATAGAGACGATTTCTGCTGTTTAGAAAACGAGATTTTTAAACTGATTTCCAAGATAAGTTGAAAAGTTCATCAATGGATGGCATTGATAGAACTATTTAGCAATGTTCTTAAAGTAAGCTCAATCTGAAGACATCTTAGCAAATGATTAATTTAGAATGGTCTGGAAAACATTTTATAGTAAAAAATTTATAATTTTGTATAATTTATTTTTTTTAATCTTGCTTACATTTGTCACTTGATATCCTATCCCTAAATAACTAAACATTTATCGAATGCATTTCCATATTTTACGAAGCTAAAGTAATATCTATTCCTTTATCTAGACATCTTCAAGAATTGTAAACGTTAAATTTAATTACTAATCTGTATTTTGGTGGCCTGATGGTAAAGACCCGGTTCCTGGTAGAACACCGTAGTCAAGCATCAATAGCTGCTGGTGTAGGAACTGAGGATGCGCGGTATCAGTCCTCGTTAAACTGTTCTACCGTAAAGTGTTCGACTTCGCGTGCAGGTCGTCGGGCTACCAAAGCGAGGGTGCCATCCCCTCTGCAGAGGATCAAAATTGTGATGGCATGTCTTTCGATCATCCTCAGAGATGTTTCCCAGACCGTCCCCAATAGCCCATTGTGCAGCTCTAGTGTGACTTTAATAAGGTATCTACCTGTATTTTGGTAAAATTTTAGAGTAATTTATGTAAGCTAATTCATTGTAGAATAATAATAAATATTTTTTATATACTAAACTTTATAATCTGCACTTTTTTGTGTTGTAATAGAAAGAAATTGTATGCTATTTTTAAATTCTAAAACGTTTTTTTTTTCTTAATTGTTTTTTATAATAATAAACATAGTACACATTTTGAAATTTTATATATCACAGTACATGAACGAGGGTTATATCCACGCAAGAATCAGGCAGGATGAAAATTAGTAGTAGTATAGAAGCAGACTCGAATCCAACTAAAATCGGTAGTGCTGTGATTCTTACAGAGTGGATTATTCAGGAAAGAAGTTGTCCCGCAGTGGACTGATCGTTAAGACACGGTTCCCAGCAGATCACCGAAGTCAAGCATCACTGGCTGCGGGTAGGTGAGCACTTGGATTAGTTTGCATCAGAGCCGATGGTTGGCGGTATTGGTCCTCATTAAACTGTTCTACCGTAAAGTGTTCGACTTCGCGTGTAGGTCGTCGGGCTACCGAAGCGGGTGTGCCATCCCCTCTGCTGAGGAGCAAAATTGTGATGGCATGTCTTGGGATCATCCTCAGGGATGTTTCCCAGACCGTCCCCAATACCCCATTGTGCAGCTCTAGTGCGTTAAATGAACTACAACAACATCAGAAAAGAAGTTAAAATATCCCTAATTATGTCATTATCCTGACATGAAAAAGGGAATATTAATACTTTTGAATGGTTGTTCTCTTTGAGTAGGAGGGGAAAACTTTTATAATAATTTGCCTGTTTTAACGCTATTTAATTTTTTTATCTCTCTTTTCTATTTTTTCTCTGAACAGCCAAGCAGTAGAGAACAAAATGATTCGTCAGAAACAAGGAAACGGAACGTATTGCTACAGCAACAACAGGATGCAGAAAATATACAGCGTAATATTATGTCAAAGAACGGGTGACCGGTTAACAAGAAATACTAAACATGTGAACTGAAAATAATTTTAATAATGAGAGGAAAAGAGTTAATGATGGAAAAGGCTAGAAAAATTTCATATGTGTATAATTTTCGGTTAATGTGCAGCAACATATATCTAACCACGTTCTAACTAAACTAGTCACAAATAGTTACAGTTCCTGAAAGTATTCACTTCTGAATTGGAACTCTACAGTGGTTGATTCGAAAAACGACAAGGATAGTACATACCTGATTTATTGCATTTGGATAATTTTGTGTCTCCAAACATAAGGCCCCATATTTCTTGTAGATTCTTCCTTGTTTGCCAATCAATGAGTCATCTTCAGGTAAACAGTTACCGGTGTAAAACTGCACACCAGGCTGAGTACTGAATACTTCCATTACTCGTCCACTCGGAGGGTGACATACACTGTAGGGAAAACAAAATACGTACTGTAAGCATGAAACATTTAGAATTAGTATTATGATCAGATGCAGTGGATAGTTTCTCATTATATCTATCAATTTAATTTAAATACTTCATATATTCTAATGAGGATATATTTTATTTATAATTTTATAACCGTCGTTGGGTGAACCGCCGACCCAATTTTGGGTTTACGACTACTAATGTTCAACTGCGTAGCCTCGTGATTCTGAACCCAATCCAGAGGACAATGAAACTCCTGGATCAAGTATTGGGAGAAATTTGCCTTCGTGGAGGAATTTTTGATGGAACTAATCCGCATTTGCGTTTCATGGAGAGGAAGACCATTAGAGACTCCCACGGTTAGCCAGGCGGCAAGGGAACTCTAACCCATGATCCGTCTACCACTGAGAACATTTCACGTCTGTGGTCGATGCAAGCCGGATGCGGATTCGTATTGACCAGCTGGGATTTTAACCCGGTTCACCTCTTTGGAAGGCGAACGCTCTATCCCCTGAGCCATCACGGCTTCTAATGAAAATATAAAGTATACTTTCTGCTGGGTATGAATAAAGGAAAGCAACCTGAATAAAGAACACATAGTTTTTCTATAGAAAGAACTCTCCTCGCCACAAAATCTAAGGCTGTCTGCAGCTATGGAAGCAAGAAGCAGCGCATTTCAAAGCTTCTCTCACGTCGAACCAAACCTAAACCTGTTAAATATTGACTCAACACCACTGCTTGGAATAGTTGAACCTCGTAACCATAGTAACCGCCACTGTTTCAGTCGAAGGCAAGGGGCGTTCTTTCTATAGACAGACTATATAGATACCTTTTATTTGTGTTTCATTCATGCTGTTTTACTTCTATTCACTTCATATTTTATTTTATAACCAGCGTCGAATAGGAGATTCATTTGGAATTTGTGTTTAACAATGTTATACAACCTAGACGATGAGTTGGCGGCATTAAATAGAAGTTCATGCTTTGTGCCCAAGTTCACCGTAAACGTTTCGAATGGAAAAAGAGAATTTTCAGTGGCGATAGAAATTAATCACGATAATGTAGGTCTAAGAAATATGTAAATAATTTCTCCTTTTTAGTTCATGAAAAGCGTAGTTTTATTATTATTTTTTGACTAGATTATTGTCTTTTTTTTGTAGTTCAATATCTAATAAAGTTTTGTTGTTGGCTAAGTTTCAATTGAAGAAAATTTTTTCTTTAATAATGAAATTTGTTTGCATTGTACTGCCGTCCCTTAAAAAACGAAAAATTCAAAATTGACGTTTCTTTTTTTTTTACATTTGGCATTTTTGTATAATAATAGGATTAATTCGCACCTCGAAAAATTAATAACTAGTATCAATTTTGTTATAAAAAAGTTGAAAATGTCCTAATACTTTCCTAATATTTTCGGAATAAAATTTCATATCAACCACTTTCGGGTCTATATATATTTACGTAGGGAAAATAAAATATTCTGGTGCAAACAAAATTATAAAAAAATGTTTATTGTAATATTATTACCACTTTAGCTTTAAATTCCACGATCTTTCTGGCCCACAATGGGCTGTTGTGCGAATGTTTTATTTTATTATGTATTTAGCCGAACCACATTGAGCACGTGCACCGTAAGAAATTAGTGATTCAAAAAAGTGTGACACAAGTTCATTCTTTAAAATAGGGCTACATAATTTAGATTTGAGTGTCTCTAAAACTGAATGAGTACCAAAAACGGAAATTTATTTAAAACTCATTATAAAACAGAAGGAAGCTTAAAGAAACGCTAATAGGTTCATCTTTTTATGATGGATGGACAGTATTATTACTATTTATAATCTTTCTGTATTACCGTGCTACTTCCCTTTCTTGATTTGAGGATCCATTGACGCAAAAATTATGATCAAAGCCATTGATCTTTTGAAGTAAAGGACCTAGAAGTTTTGGTTGGCGCAGATCAAATTCGGTTGATTCAACGTCGGCTATTTCTCCTGAAATCAAAATAAAATAGGCTTAACACAGTTTGGAGAGGAAAAAGAAATGAATCCTTCTTAATAACTTTTGAAACATTGATCGGATTTTCATCCTGTACAGTGTTATCAGATCACGAAAATTTTTTTTACACGCGCAATTGTTTTCTGTGCTGTAACCACGAAGGAGCGTACATACCAAAAACGTGTATGATTTTTCGGGCTCTGTGATACAACTGTTCTAATGTTAACGTTTTAACTTAATTGCATAATCTTTAAATTCGAATGAAAATAATTATAGTACCTGTTGGAATAAGGCTGTCATCGACAGGCGTATAAGAATCTGCATTAATGCTGATAACATGATCTTCAACAGTACCGGATCCCTGCAATTAGAAAAGAACTTAATGTTTTGCGTATAGCAAATCACAAACATTTAAAGTTATCTGTTATAAAAATAAAAATGGTTCATCTGTGTGTCTCTTCTAACAGCTCCAGTCCCAGAGTGGACTGATCGTTAAGACACGGTTCCCAGCAGATCACCGAAGTCAAGCATCACTGGCTGCGGTCAGTGTGCGGGTGGGTGACCACTTGGATCAGTCTGCTTAGAGACCGAGGGTGTGCGGTATTGGTCCTCGTTAAACTGTAAAGGCCCTTCAGCCTAAAATTCGGTCAAAATACATAATTAGTCCGTTCAGGCATACACGCTCAAACGAATCTAATTTCTTTTTCAATCATTAAAAAAATAATATCAGTCTTCTTTGTAAGCTTACAGCTCTTATTAATCGAAACGAGTAACACTAGGAGTTTATTACACGTTATTCAACAATTATTTTTCTTTGTTTCATTATGCTAGGTAAGCATAGGTAAACGGTAAACGTGGATACCACGCGGGGAGTGACGTCTCCGAATTAGTATTTTAAAAGCTATATCTGAAGATCTGAGGGACCTCACTGGCCAAACGGTATCTCCAGCTAAACGCTCTGTTAAGCGTGGAAGGGGCGGATTCGAATCCCGACGTAACCATGGACGTATTCTGCGTACGTATTCAGTATTGACCTATCTGTATTGACCTATCTATTGACCTGTATTCTTTGTTGACCTAAGTAGAAATTTAATTTAATTTTTCTTTAATTTTTATATATTACTTATTTTTATTATAGATACACTTTTTAAGCTTATTACCAAAAACCAAAATAATATTTTTTTCAATAATGATTGTAACAATAAATAATTAAGTTAAACACTAAAGTGGACAGTTCATCGGATTTGTGATAAATGATGACTATCATATGGTGGTTGCGATCAATTTTCTTTTTTATTCAATTATTTACTATTCTAATATATGCTTATAGACACTTATCATTACAATTAAAAATGTTTCAAAAGATAAAATAATTAATTTTTTATTTTTTCGTTCAAAATTTTCGACCGTTTGAAAATGAAGTCGAGAATAAAAATTAAACATTTTATTAAACTTGGCATTTATCCATTATTCACTAGAATCGAGGGGAAGTACACAATGTTCGCCAAGATAGTTTATTATTAGAGCGAAACAAAGAATAAAATTCCACTTTAAACAATTCGTTTTCTTCTTGACTAAGTGCAGAAATGTTTAAAAACGTAATAACAGCCAATTCTCACTCCGCTTTTTTTTAACCAAGTATACACGTATACTTGATATTACAGTAGTTAGATAGTACAGTACAGTTCCATTATAGTAAACTGTCTCTAGACAAGTCCACTACAAGCAATAGTTCACTAAATCCAAAATTTGTGATTTTTTTTTTTTTTTAGAGTATTGCAATAGTGCAATATTATGGTAAGAAATTATTAGAAAACGATAATACAATAATAGTGTATAGTAATAGTTTATAATAATAATATATAATCTGATTCAATAAATAGTAAAAAACTTATGAAATATTAAGTCTCTATACAAAAAATTTCCTCGCTGTAAATTTCTTTCCATAGAGAAATTAATTGGAACGTTAAATAGAATTTATAATATTCTCCATACGTGTTGTAGAGAAAACAATCTTTTTTCTGCAAAATAAATCCTCATAATGAAACACTTGTGCTAACATTTTTTTTCCTTTTGAAAAAAAAAAAATAAATAAATAAATAAAAAAAAGGGGCTTTTACAATAAAAATGCCCTTCCAGCCCCCTTCAACAGTTTTAATTCAAATTTTGAAAGTTAACGCACAAAATAAACTCGATTAAAAAATTATAGTTTTTTTTTCTTGCATTGTTGTTGTTGTTAATTTACGTCGCGCTAGTACTGCACAATGGGCTATTGGCGACGGTCTGGGAAACATCCCGAGGATGAGCCGAAGACATGCCATCACAATTTTGATCCTCTGCAGAGGGGATGGCACCTCGGCTTCGGTAGCCGAACGACCTGCACGCGAAGTCGAGCACTTTACGGTAGAACAGTTTAACGAGGACCAATACCGCACACCCTCGGTCCCTACGCAGACTGATCCAAGTGGTCACCCACCCGCATACTGACCGCAGCCAGTGATGCTGTCTTAACGATCAGTCCACTGCGGGACTTTTTTTCTTCTTCTTGTATACTCTATCTGTTTTTGGCTGTGAATTAGGTAACAGTGTATGATTACGAATTTTCCTTTCACATGCATTCACATACTTGGCAAAAATTTTATATCATATTTAGAACTCTTGAGAAGTATTAACCTGCAAATTCAGAATAAATCTTATCACAGTTAAAATAATATATAGGTTTATTAATAAATATATATATATATAGAAAAAAAAACCTTTGGAACCTACATGGCCAGCGAGGTTAAAGTATGAATGATTGGTCAAGTTGATAGGTGTTGCCTGATTGGTAGTAGCCTCGTAATCAATGATCAATTCATTTTTTTCTGTTAATTCATAAGTTACTTTGCAATTCAAATCACCAGGATAATTTTCCTCCATGGATGGGCTTGTATAATTAAAAGAAACTCTATTACCGTCGATTTTCCAATCCCAGACGACCTATCGAAAATAATAATAATAATCTTTGATTCATATTTGAATATTACAGTTATCTATAAATAATTAAAAATAATGTAAGCATAAACAGGCTTAGTAAAGGTAAGTAATATACAATCACAAGTATTCTGTAGAAACGGAAATTTATCTTATTGGCCCTTTGTACGTCGTAATTCGGTGGATATGGGTAAAAATTGTAGAAAAAAAAAGCTAAGTTGTTTGATAACTTTGAACATAAGAAATTATTTTATTCAAAGTATGCGCCAAAATTGTTTATGTCCTTTTTCAGCAAGTTGTTCATACCGGTATGGCCGTCGCAACCGGAGGGAAGGGGGCGAATATTTTGAGGAAAAAATACTTCTTTATTTTAGATAAAAAGTAATAGATGCTTTTTTTGCATAAAATAATTATGATATAATAATATTTATTAAATAAAAAAAAGCAAAAACATCTAGATGAAAAAGAATAAAGAATTGCATTGAAAAATTACAACATTAGCGTCTAGAAAAAAGATATATATATAATTTTTACTGTAACTTTAACCATTCTCTCAAATCAGCATTAAACGAAATCAGATTCATCAAAATATAAAGGAGTAACAACAATAAGAAAAAAAAAGAAGAAGAAAATCAGAGCAGAAGAAAGTTTGGGTTTCTCAACATTAATTTTAATTTTTGCGGTATTTTCCCGTACTTTGAAGTGAATCAATATTGGCATACAATCATTAAGTTCCCTTATGTAAAGATAATTCCCCATACAAAATAATTTTTTATTATTATTTGCTCTGTTGCATTTTATTATTTTATTCGATGACAAGTGTAAAATTTAGAAATGTAGGGCATACAATGTTTTACACAATATTGAAGTAGTAATTACAAAATACAAAATTTTAATGAAATCAGTCGAATTGAAACTTTGAGAATTGAAATTTGAGAACTTTGAAATTGAAATTTTAATTATGAGACATCCCCCCTCCCCTCCAAAAAATACAACTCATTGGTCTACGCCTACAGAGGTTTCAACATACGTAGGGTCATTTAATTTAACATTTAGTTTCTAACTGTTTTATCCAGATACAAAAGTTGTATTTAATAATTTTAAAAATATGATTCAAGAGTAATAATTACGGGACAATATATATATCAAAATGTTTAAAATTTTTGTAACTATGTATTGAATGCTTGTGTTTGGAAATTATTCTGTATTAGCAGCATATTTTTTATGTCATCTTTTTGTCATACAGCAAGAAGAAGATATTCGTATAAACATTCTTCGACATTTATATGGTTCTTCATCACGCTCACCAACTACAGAATTGCTTCAATTTCAGTGCTGTACGGATTACAGTAAAAAAAAGCAAAAAATCAAGATATTGGAGTAGATTTATTTCTGATTTTTGCAGAAAAATTTAAAACTTATAAATTGGAAATTCTTGAGCCGCAATGGCTCAGGGGATAGAGCGTCCGCCTTCCAATGAGGCGAACCGGGTTCGAATCCCAGCGATGCCAGGTTGATTCGAATCCGCATCTAGCTTGCACCGACTCCAGTGCTGACGTGAAATATCCTCAGTGGTAGACGGATCATGGGTTTTGGTCCCTTTACCATCAGGTTCTCGTGGTCTTCCTCTCCATGTAACGCAAATGCGGGTTAGTACTTTCAAAAGGTCCTCCACGAAGGCAAATTTCTCCCAATACTTGATCCAGGAGTTCACTTGTCTTCTAAATTGGGTTTAAAATTACAAGGATACGGAGTTGAACATTTGTAGTCGTAAACCCAAAATTGGCTCGACTATTCAGCGACGCTTATGTAAAACAAGAACAAAAGAAATTGGAAATTCTCAATTGAAAATCTCGCCAATGACAAGGGTTAAATTTTACATTGATAGAGTTTTCTTTATAAAAGTAGACCATATAGCCATGTTAATTTGAAAGAAGAAATGAATGTTAGGAAAGTGAAAAAAAGGATTAAAAATAGAATGACGGAATAGAAATTTTTTTATTATTTATTAATAATTTTTCTCCTTTTCTTTTTTCCATATCTTTGGATTCTTAACACTTATTTTTTGGTTTCTACGTACTTGCAGCTTATGAAATTTAAATAAATTAAACTTGTTATTATTTTTCTTAATTTTCTTCCTTAATTTCTCTTTTATCTTTATTGTGTTATATACAGGAGGTGACCAAAATAATGGAAACACTCCTATATTTTTTTCATATTTGTCAAGAAATACGTAAAGAATCAATTTATAATTTCAGAAGCGTTTAGATCATGCGATTTTTCATACTTATTAATGAAGTTAAAACTTTTTAGAGGCGTAAGGGATCAAAAATGAGTTACAAAAGGAAAATGGTGTTTTTGAACACCCTATTCCAAAAAATGTAGCAATAAATTTTTAACTAATAACAATTACTTTAGTTATTGTATGCAATAATTGCACAAAATTTCTCAAGCCTAGCTTAAATGTTTAGGGAGATTTGGAAATTTTTATTGAAAAAAAATAATATTTTGTCTTACTGTTTTTTGCTATAACGTTAAAAATATTCAATAAAATTAAACAAAATTATTTAGATCAACTTAAAATTAGTTACAAAATTTTTGCCTGAAAATTTGAAAAAAATTCTTTGAAAACTGGGCATAATATAAGTAATTAAAGTAGCTCTTTTATATTGCGCATGCGCGGAAAAAATCTCTCTTGATTAAAACAAGCTTTAGGAAGGGAAGGAGGGTACAAAATTTATTTATTAATTATTAGTTCGAAAACGTTTATCGAAGAGTGGTCGCGAAAAGTTGTGCTCTTCATTATAAGTTAAGGAAAATCTTGCAAAGTAAATCGGTAAAATGTTTCATTTTAGGGGAAGAGGGAAATCTTAGTAATTGTAATTGGTTTATTAAATAGGTTGCGCGATTCCCACAAAAAGTAAAGGGTAAAAAGTCTTACTTTTAATTAATGCATATTTGAGCCAAGAATAGATTTAAGGTCAGGATGTCAATTTAAAAGTGGGAAAGGGTGTTTCGATTAGAATAATAAATTAAGAAAAGGATTTCCAGAAAAGGAATAACATAAAAAGATTAATTGAAGCTTTTTATGTTATATGTATGTCATGGCGAAAAACCGAAATCGGTGGTTGTTGACTTTCACCGGTGAATGTCGACAAACACCAAATACGTCGGTGAAGGATGGAATATTTCATTACATTCTTGTACATTCGGACCCTCACCGCTGTATGTCGACAATCACATATATGCTTTGGTGAATGTCCGAAATATTTATTACATTTGAATTTATTCGTGGATATAATTACATTTATTCGATATTTTAACCCTACACTGATCTTTTTTTAAGTTTAAGGGCCACTGCCCGGTATACCCTACACCAGGGATGGCGAACCAATGGCACGCGTGCCATTTATGGCACGCGACACAATATTTTGGGCACTCCACCGATCACAATTATTGTTGCACTAAGAATTGTTATTACACAAATGTTATTACGCTACGAAGCATACGTAACAATTAAATTAAAATTCACAAAAACAAACAAAATAATAAACAATTATTAATAAAAAAATTAAAAATTAATACTAAAAAAACAATTAATAACAGTAAAAAACAAGCTAACAATAAATAACTAGCAAAAAAAATCAACAGTCCTGCTTAAACTAACATCTTACAACCTAATATAAGTTATTGGTAATCTAATCTGCAACAACAGAAGTCACACTGATGTTACTTTAAGTTGAATTACGTATATAACTGAGACATTGCAAAATGT
>NC_092211.1:1424114-1584074 GCF_043381705.1 Parasteatoda tepidariorum
ATTTAAACTTACAATATATATATACAGTCGGACCCCGATTTAACGAATTCATCGGGACCGGAAATTTTATTCGTTAAATCGGGGTCATTCGTAAAATCGGGGTTAAAAAAAAATTGATATATGTACAAATGTATTATTAAAAATTACTAGTTATAAACGACTATCTAAGATAAGAAAGGAATTTCCTGTTTGACTCATAGTCCACGTGACAAACCCCCGGAAAATGACCTTGCAAGTGTAATGTCTTATTGACTCCGAATTTTGTTTTTCCCTGTTGCGGGCTTTTCTTTTGTTTGAGACGAATATGCACTTTTTCTATTTTATTACTCCCAGGAAAGATTTTTTTCCCTTTAAAATCTGCCAATTACAAAAAAAATGCAATATTTTTCTGATCAAAATTAAGGAAAAATATTTTTTCCGGATGCTGAAATAATTCGTTAATTTGGGGGAAATTATTCGTTAATTAGGAGTTTTTGACTCTGTCTTTGCTGGGGTTGAAAAAAAATTCGTTAAATCGCGAAATTCGTTAAATAGGGGTTCGTTAAATCGGGGTCCGACTATATATATAACGGAAAAATTTTATTAATTTCTTTTCTAATATTGAAATTAAAAATATTACCTTATCGAAACCCTTCATTCCCCCGTGTAAATGATTTTTTCCGTTGTTGGGGGCTAAATTAAAAACTTTCTTATTCAAATGGAATCGCGCTCCAGCTATTCGGTTAGCGCATCGTCCTATAGTACTGCCAAAGTAATGTGTATGCGTAATGTAAGCTGAAAAAAAGAAAAAGAATTATATAAAATTTATAACTGGAACAATTATTTCATAAAAAAAATGATAGCAAGTGTTCTTTTTGCATACACTCTATCTGGTCAAAAATTCCTAAATAATATTTTTACGTACGCGTATTAGAATTTTTCACATTTAGTTTCAATAGTTTATTTCATGTTACTAAACTAAAATTTTCGGCTTTAAATTTAAATTTTTAAATACATTAATTTTTTGAAAAAATCAAATACAATTAAGTTTTATTTGAATTAATTAAACTTTAACACGAGGTGAATTATAAATCCACTATGTCAACCTTCGTTTATCAAAAGATACCTCTTGATGATGAAGCTAGTTAACATGTCTTATATACTAGTGATTCGATGTTTAATATTCATAGTGGTAGTTACGCCACAGTGCTCCCCTTCCGGAATTTTAATTGTGATAGAATTCGATGAACGAATACCACTTGTTGATTCATGCTGTTTATTTATTTATAGCAATTTTGCTCATTTTATTTTTTTTCCTTCAATATTGTTCAGCACAAAGAATTAAAATGTAGTATGTGATTTATTATTATTATTGATTTTGGAATAAAGCAATTTTTATTTTATTTATTTAATGAGGTGCACGGACCAAATACATTATTTCAAACCTTTTTTTAAAAGAATAATGTAAAAAACTATAATCATAAACTAATCAAATAGCATAAGTTAATGAGAATAAATAATCAAATTAAAGAAAATATTCACATAAATATGAATGGAAAATAAAAGTGAATGTGTGTATTTTTCCATAATTTTTATTTTGATACATTTATTCCGATTAGAAAATTTAAATTTTTTTAAAAAAAAATTCTATGATGATTATCTAAAATTCTCCGAATCAACAGTATATAGGCTTTCATTTAATATTAAAAAGATACTTAATGTATACATGATAAATCGTCAAATCCTAAAACGATATCTTCTAATGCACCATCTTTTCCTGGGATTTTCAGAGATATTATAGAAGCTCCATACGTTATTAAATGAACAACTATTACATTATTAGTTAACTTAAAACGAATGATTTCTCTGCTTTCTTCTGCACTTTTTATCACACCAAATACATCATGCTCGATGCTTATCACCATCGCTAATTACTAATTATTTGAAGTAATTTATTTATTGAATGATAAGGTTCTGATATAAATGCCTTGTTCATTCGATGCAAACACGCGTGTTTGTGTGAGATGTGAAACAAATACACGCCCCCTCATTTTCATATCGTCTGCTTGAAGAAAACTTAAACTCGTTTACGGTTACAAACAAGTCAAAGAGGAATGCTTCTTAAATAATGCTTTAAATATTGATTATTTTCAAAAATAGACGATGAGGAATTTTCAACACGTAATGAGATAATAAATTTTATCAATTAAATGTATATAATTGATTCTTTAAATAATTTATTGGTGAGCATAAGCATAAGTTTGAAATCCTTTATTAACAGACACAAGTCGTTCTAAAGAGATTGCTCTGGCGAAACGTTTTATTCAGTTTTCTCCATTATTAGTTCTTTTATCGCAAAAAATTATATCTTAAATGAACTTTTTAAACTGAATCCATAGGAAAAGGTTCTCAAGTTCTTTTTCAGGGATCATAATTGCTTATATTTCTGCTGGTTGTAGATAGACGATCATTTATGCATTTGTTTTCAGAATTTTCTAAGGTATTTTTTACAATATTTCTTTCCGAATAAGAATAGTTTTTAAGGGTTTTTGTCCGATATATTTTCTGTTTGTAATAGAAAAACTTTTTAATTATATTTATAGATTATAGATATATTATATTATATTATTTATTTCAAAAGCCATAGTACTTTTATTGTTATTTTAATATTATGTGCTTTTGCAGTTAATAACAAGTTTGCTATAATGATTAAATCTGCATTTATGAATTAAGGTTGTAACTGATTTTTATTGTAGATCTTCGTATTCTTTTTTTAAATTCAAATTCATACTCTTTTTTTTAATTATATCTCTCTCACAATGTTTTGTTGAAATTTTTTAGGACATGTTAGAATCTAGCACATTATTTATAAAACACTTCCCCGCTGAGCTTTCACCAAATGATAGAGAAGAACTTCTTCAGCTTGTGGGTGCTATCAAGGTTCGCGTGATGCCCGACAAAGGGAGAATGAAGTACACTGCTTTTGCAACTTTTAAAGATCATGGTGATGCAAAGCATGCTCTTTCTTTATTGCACCAGAGGAAAATCTTAGACAGGACTTTGACTGTTGAGTTTTCAAAGCATCACCATGAAGATTTTATACCACAAATTGGTGAACTTCCTAATGTTCAAAAATTATCAAAAGAAGGTCCGGTTAAGTCATCTGAAAAAGAAAATCTTCGTTTGGAGATGGAAGACTTTTCGAAACAACTACATGGTGTTGCTCCATCGTTGGGACTAGATTATTTACCTTCCCCACTGCTTAAGTATAAGTATCCAGCACCAACTCCTACTATTATACAGAATATAAGCCATGCATTAGCATCTGTTCCTAAATTTTATACCCAAGTTTTACATCTAATGAATAAGATGAACCTGCCAGCCCCTTTTGGGCCCTTGACCCCTGCTCCCCCCTTGGCACCTGATCTGTCTAAAGTTCCTGGTGGGGAAGATTCTTTAACAGTTGAAAATATGGAAGTTACTTCTTCAGAAGAATCTGAATATGAAAGTGAGAAAGAAGAGGGATATGTGAAACAGGAAGAAAAAATAATTCCAGAAAATCAGGTTTTGAAGAAACCAAAAAAGAAGAGAAAGGCAAAACTCAATCTGCCATCATTACCTAATCAGTCAGCTAAGCGGCAACGCACTGAGCCATCGGAAGTGTTTGACTCGCAACCTCTTAGTCAGAAAAAAATAAATATGAAAAATATTGAGCAAATCATTCCAGTGGATCCAGTAACATCTATAGAACCTACTGGTGGATTTGGAGAAATAGAACCAGCCAAAGAGTCAAATGAAGGAGAAAATGAAGAGAGCGAGCCTACGGAAGAGACGTGGTATAATTCAAAATGTATTACGATAGAGGAATTGAAGAAGAAAAGAATGTCTTCTCGAGAGATGAAAACATTGTCAATTTTCCGAAACTATTCTCCTGGGGAGCCATCTTGTCGGTTATATATCAAAAATCTTGCCAAACAAGTCAACGAGAAAGATTTACGGTATATTTTTGGCCGATTTATTGACAGAACTTCTGAAAATGATCGAAATATGTTCGATATAAAACTCATGAAAGAAGGTAGAATGAAAGGTCAAGCTTTCATAAGCCTTGCAAATGAAGTTCAGGCCAAAGAGGCTGTTAGAGAGACTAATGGGTTTATTCTGCATACAAAACCTTTAGTTGTACAGTTTGCAAGATCGGCAAAACCCAAAGAAGACAAAAAAGAAATAAAAAATGAGCCCAAACTTTAATTTGCTGTAGTTTTTAAATGACTTGTATTTTATCTTCAGGGTTCCCACATAATCAGGAAATATTGCTTTCTTGTAGCCGAAACTTGGAAAATAACCAATCTTAATAGTCATGGTTACAGTAAAATGAAAATATGGTTTAAAGTAAAGAAATTTAACAGCTGTTTCAATTATTTCTTTTAAAAATTTCATTGCAATATTGTTCAATTTCTTTCAATCAGAATGTAAATTTGTATACTTATACTCTGTATAAATTAACCTTGAGTTTTAATCACTTCTGAGTCTAATTAAACTGTATTGCATTGAAACTTTTTAAATTTAATAAATTATTGTGCAAACTATTACTTTTATTTATAATTTATGTCTTATAAAACTTATATATCAGACCTTAACCTAATGATATTCCCATCTTACAAAATGCAATATCTTCTAGCAATAAGTTAAGTGTTTCATTACTCAATGCATTGTGCGTTTTTAAATTGTATAAATTATTGTTTTTATTTGTATTTTATATATTTATGTATATTAAAATTTACATATTAAACCTCAACCTAGTGATATTCCCTTCTTTCAAAATATAATCCGATATATTTCCTACCAACGAGTTTACTAAGTTTTTTTTAAGGGGGGAGGGTACTCAATAAAAAAGTATGTTTCTCATGAAATATTACAGAGCAAATGTTGCTTAAGTAATGTTGTTTAATAATGCTATTGCTTGAAATATTGCTGTTTATAATGTATATATATCATAAAATCTACATATTAAATTTCAACTTACTAATGTTCTCATCTTAAAAATGTAATAGTTGACTTATTTTATAATCAAGCAGTAAGTTTTTTTTTAATTGCCGAATTAAAGAAATTATACATTTTAGATAATTATTGCAGCGTATAATGAGAATATGGTCTGGAATTTTTTTTACCTCAAAAGTTAAATGGTTGTAATCTCTGAAAATTTGGGGAGATTTTTTTCTTTTTTAAAAAAATTGAGTGGGAACCCTGAATTTTCTTTCTCTTCAACAGTTTCTGATTGCAAGAAAATGGTGTCTGTGAAATTGCTATTTTTTGCCAGAGCTAGAGAGATTGTAGGAATGCAGGAGAAACAAATCACCATGCCCCCTGGGCCATATACGTCTCATTCATTACTAGAAGAAGTTGTCAACCACTTTGATGAATTGAAATCGATAGCTGCTTCGGTGATGTTAGCACTGAATGAAGAATACATTGATAACTCAATCAATTTCTACTTAAAAGATGGAGATCATTTAGCCATAATTCCTCCTCTTAGTGGTGGCTAACATATCCATATAAATAATTCAAATTAGTGATGTATGCCTGAAAACTGTAAATTAATTTCTTTAAAAATATACAGATGTTATTTTTAATTACAGATAATTATGAGGATTGGGTCAATTTATGTATATAAGAGAATAAACTTCACTTTTTATTAAATTTTTCTACATTTAATAAAAATGTTTTCATTACTGCCTTAAAAAGTTTATAAATTTACAGTCATAATTAATTTTTTCTTGAATATGATTTTTATAAAATTGATGTACATTTGTTAAATTTATCTTGAACCTCAAATCAAAAATCTTTAGGTTATAACTTTCAGAATAAAAGATTTGAGAACTTTCAGAAGAAAAGATTTTCAGAGAATTCATCTGTAAGCGTAATAAAACTTATTCTAAAAATAAAAAAAAAATTCGAAATTTTAAGTCAATAAAAAGTTGTTACATGATTAATCATGCACCCCAAATTTTTTTTTTTAGTCAATGCAAAATATATTTATATTTCTTTATATGAGTGCCAAGTTTCATTTTCTTGCAGGTCAAAAAAGAATGTCAAAGTTTTTTAATACTTAAGTGATACAAAATTTTAGTTTCCATGTTTAAAAATTTAAAGTAACAATAAAAAGAATTATCTATGAAATGCAACACTAACAAATACACTTAGTACATTTTATTTATAATTTCATTTTTACTGTTATTTAATGTTGACTTAGAAATCTAAAATTTGTTTATTTTTATTCTTTAAAAGTATTTGTTTTTTTTACTCCCTCCTACATAAAAAAAAAAAAAGAAACCTTAGGCCTGTTTTAGAAGATTTTTTACCATATATGTGAACACAAAGACAACTGCAATTAATAATTATCAGTGACAGCTTCTAAAGCTGTTAATTTGAAATTTTGAATATACGTTTTTTTAGATACAACCTAATGTTATTAGTTTGCAACTCAAGGTTGTAAGTTATTGCAATTCAAGCAACATTTAAAGTTAAACTAATTAATGTTCAAATGTTAATGTAACTTTAGTCACATCAATGATTACTGCATTTGTTGTCCCATGAAAAACATATTCGTGTGCACCGACTTTTTTCTTAGGTAATTTCAGTTAAACTATTTGAAATTAATCTCATCTAATTCACTGAGTTCTGAACTCCACTTCAATTTTTTTATTCATAAACTATTTAAATGTTTTTTAAATAGTTGACCTTCCTAAAATACGTGTTGCTAACCATTATTTTTTTTATTATGAAGAAGAATATTATTACAGTTTTTCCATAATTACTCAAATTTTATAGTTAAGATTTTATAGTCTTATGGTTTAGCCATAAATATTATTGTTTGTGAGAATTTCCATAACAATCTGTTGAAATTTTTTTTCCCTAACTACAGGGTTTAAGCTGAGTCTAAAAATTCATTAGCAAAAAAGCTAAAATCTGAAAAAAAGTTTTAGCAAAATGCTAAAATGGCATTAGGCTTCTAAAATTACTTTATATCAAACAAGTACTGTAAGTTATCTGACAAAGAATAACTTAATTCCGAACTATGGGGCATCCTGCTAGGTATAAATATATTGAACATTTCGATTTTATCCAAATCTCCCAATCTATCAGTAATATTTTCAACGATACAGTTTAAAAAATTGTGCATGAAATTACGGAATCTTTCCCTCTGTTTCAGTCCATCTAAAATTATATGGCCCTGAAACTCAAATTTTTCACTTTCCTTCTTAGGCACATCAATTAAAAAACTCATATAATGAGTGCCGGTGCCATTTTTTATTTCTTCTAAACTTGAAATACAAGCCTTCACACTTGATTGAGCATATTCAAAATTTAAATTAGATTTTTGAAATATGAAGCTTAATTTATTAATGTTGAACATGATATGGCAGTGGTTGCTAAAAACAAAAAAGTAGTTATATTTTTTAACAACCCTTGAGCAACAGGACGTTTGTCTTCCATTAAAACACTAACAAGAGCTTGCCAGTTGCAATCCAGAGCTATAACTGAATTCCCCAAATCCTTTAGCAAAAATGCGAAAATGCTTTGTTGAATTTTAGCATTTTTGAGGGGTCTTTTTGCATTTTGCGAAAAAAGCTACCGTAGCGGAAACCCTGCCTAACTACCAAAAGTTTAAAATATTGTTTATAACTAATCTAAGATAATTTTTCCTTCTCTTTAAATACTTCTAAAAACAACAATTAGAAACGATTTGATAAAGACAAGAAATACAAAAAATGAAAGAAATCTCACTTTTTAGAAAAGCAAAAGAACATGAACATAAATATGAAATAGTGTGAGCAAAAATTTTTAGTTCTTCAAATTCAGAATGTTAAAAGACCTTAGAATGTCTAGCTTTCTCTCTAAGAGTTATAACAATAAGGTCAAGCTATCTCTACAAAAAAATTATAGCATAAATTCCAAGTAATCAATTTAGTTTAATAATGAAGTTTCTATGTGTATAATTTACTACTTTTATCTCAATGTTTCCGTTTATTTAATAATAAATTCATGCAAAATTTTATTAATATTATATACATATTTAGAATTAAGTAGTATAAACACCACCTTTAAATTCTGCTGATCTGGGTTCTGCAAATGCTAACCATATTTCTGAGTTTTTCTGATTACTGATAGCTAGTTTGGAAAGTTGTCACGCTATGATACACAAGATATTTCTAAATTTTAAGTTTTTTTCCCTTGGGGTTTATAATGGATTTCACTTTGCCATTTTGTTATCAGTCTGTTCTACTTTATTATTTTCCTTTTTTTAAAAAAAAAGTATGTCTTAACACTTTCAAGTTTTGTAGAATTTTGTTACTTCTCTGTGCCCCACCCATTGCCGCATAATACCGGTAGCAGAAACCCTACAGCATGACGTGGTTTCTGTAGATTATTAAAGCATCTGCTGATTATTATTTAACTAATTTTTTTTATTTATTTTAAAAAAGCAAACATATAAATGCAGAAAATTTGCTCGGACTCCTTTTTAAAACATTTCGTAATTTAAACAAATAATCCCAAGAAATTGAAGTGAGATATTATTTGATTGTAAACTTCATACGCTTCAAAAATATACAAAAATGAAAGGACAGGCAATATGTTAAAAGCGCATCAAAAGTAGATGCCTATTTTCCAGATGTGAATGACAGTCACTTCAATGCCTGTCAAGTCTTGAAAATGGGCTCCTATTCTTGATGCGCTTTGTACAAGCTAACTGTCATTTTATTTTTTGCTAGAAGTTGTCCACTTTTCTCCAACAAAAATGGTTCTGATAGAACATACTGATTTTGACATATGAATCAAGCACCCTTTGTTTAAACAGAATCGCAATAGTTTAATCGAAAGGACAGAGAAAATGTTAAAATTTATTGTACAGCATTATTGCTGACAATTTCAAAAAATTGCCAGAAACATGTTTTTATCAGTGATTCCGTTTATGCACTATAGCACATCAAATGCGTCAACAAAAAAAAGAAAAAGCAGTTACCATGCATCTGAGACATGTCATTTTTCATTGCCAAAATAACAAAAAAAAAAATGGTTATAATTCATGTAGGCAAAAATAAACCAAACTCGAAAAAAAATCTAACAATAATTTTTTTTTTTTTTTACTCAATCATAAAATATTGACTTATATTACTTATTTTATATTTACTTATATTACTCATTTTATATAAAATATTTACTTATTTTAAGTATATATTTCACGTTAAGATTTATATTATTTCAAATAGAAACACACTTTTAAATAAAAAAGAACCTGGAAATAATGGGAGTCTAGGGTGCTAAGGACATGAAACTTTCAAAGTCTAGACAGAATTGCAGCTTATATGATATTTAAACGGCCACTGCATACTTAGTTGACTATATTTTTTGTCCACTGTATATTTACCATAGAGAAAATATTTAATCTGCGTCCACTGTTTTGTTATCCTTTGGAGGCAGCGACAGAAATATTCTTTTCTACCCTTCAAGAAAACTCAAATTTCCCATTGTAACAGAAACAAGTTAAACTACTATTCTCATAGAAAAACAAGAATTTTTTTGGCAAATACAAAATAACAAATACAAAAATAAAAATATATATAATTTATTAATTTGTATATAACTAACAATCTCCATGAGTATTTTTATCTAAATAATCTAAAAGTTCTTCTTTTGTCATTTTAAAATTACTGTCAATCCAAATATTTTTCAAGTTAGTCATAATATTTGTCATCTCTGGTCCTGGTTTCAATCCCTTTTCCACTAAAATGTGGCCACTGACAGGGAACTTGGGAATTTTCAGCTCACTCAGTTCTTTCCATAGGCACAATTCACCACGATACTTCAGAATTTCACAGCACCATTCGTGAGTATCAGATACTTTGCTTTTTGACTGAAATAATAAGTATATAAAGGGCCTTAAGGGTGGTTTTCCTACCAGGGTTTTGTTATTAATGATGAAGAGAGATAAATCCCTGTCGTATTTCGAAAATTTTATACGAGAGTGTAAGGATTGCACCTAAAAAAGAGAAAGAAACGGATGTAGAATAATAATTAGCAATATTATTTAAACATATTTTCATTTAAAGATGAATTAGTAATATTCATTGTTAATTTCACATTCACGACTTATATATTATGCAGAGCTTTCATTCATATATTTATTATTAGTTATTTAAATTTTGCAATATTATTCTATTGCAACATAAATATTAGTACAGTACACTCTCGATTATCCGTGCGCGGATTATCCGTGCTCATTCCGGAGTCACACAAAAAATATAAAGAGAAACATTTTCAAGATTAAAAAAATTTGATTCATGAAGTTATAACACTACAAAGTTTTTGGAAGCAATATTCGTAATTGGATTGCAGTATATGGAATATTAGCAGCATGGTCAAAGGTAAAATCGTCTACATTATCTTGATCTTGAAGAAAGATCATACCGCTTGATGAACAATCCTCTTCAGATGTTCAAGAAATATATAACAGTATTCTCAAACAAGCCAAAAGAAATCTAAGGTTTCGAAATTCTTGATGAAGAAAATTTAGAAGATTGGTTTCAAAGTGATGCATGTGAGCCTGGCTTCCAGTATTTGACTGCATCGTTATGAAAATTCTTGATGAAGAAAACATCGTTATGTTGTTAAATCAAATAGTAATGATAGTAACTGATGCAGAAGTTGTAGTAAATGAATGAAATACAATTTCTCATTCTGCTGCTCTGTGGAAACTTTATTAGATTATATGGGAGGATTTGATTACAGTGACATTACTGCGGTTCGTAAAATTTGTGTATCGATATATGGCGAAGACGCATTACACATTTTTTAATAAGGAAAATTCTTAATTTGATGTTATGTATGCAAATGTCAGTAATTTTTATATTTTTTGTACTGATATTGAATAAAAGGATTTTTCGGATTATCCTGGTTTTTCGATTGTCCGTGCGACCTGTCCCGGTGATTAACCCGGATAATCGGGAGTGCACTGTATCTACAATTTATATTAAACTAAATTTAGTTTTAAATAATGAAAAAATTAATTGTGTGTCCTCTTAAAGTAAATAGTAATAATAGTTTTTGTCACGAAAAAGTGTTTTGTTACTTTACCTCTACAAAAACTAGTTTAAATTAAATAATTGAAAAATTAGCATGTATTTTTATTGGATGAAATAACTATTTTAATGTTGTTTTCAAAATTTATTGCACAACTGTTTAATTTCCCCCCCACATGCAGCAAAAACTTCCCAATCCATATAACTATATTGAATGCTTTATAATACTCACCTCATCTTCCGTAGTTAAGAGAGCTGTCAGTCTAGTAACTGGATGTGGCTTCATTGAGTAACTCCTCTCACACACTTCTTTATATTCATTTATGTTTGGATTCTCAGGCAAACCTTAAAAGAGAAACAAAATAATGCCTTTATTAAATATTCTTTAACAGGGTGTATAGCCAGATTTTTCAACAAAAAATAAGCACCTTTTAATCACTTTCAAAAAAATAAAAATAATAATTCATAATTAGGATCTGAGCAGTAATAAAAATTATTTTTTACTATCGTTTAAAGTTCTTAATTTATAAACATAAAATCAATAACATTCAAAAATTATTTCAAAACCTTTGCATAATCATGATAAAATAACTAGTTTCTGATAAATATTGCAGAGAAAATTTTGAAAATGCTGCATTTTTTGTAATTTAGAACAACAATTGGCAGGGCAAATAAAGAATCCCTGTTTAAAAGATAGAAAATTAAGCACCTTAAAGCACTTTTTAAAAATGCTACGCACTCTTTTCAACCCCAAACATTAATTACTGTGACGTTACAAAATATTAATAACTTAATATTGAATTATAGCTGAGTAAAAATTTATTAAAATCTGATTGGATTGAGTGCACAGTCAGTGACACATGGGCTATACAGAATGCTACACTGTGACAAGCTAAATTCTTGATGTAAGCAATAAAGAAGAAAATTGAAAAGAAAAAAAAAAAAAAGGAAAAGGTCATAAAGGCACCCCAGATTTAGAGAATCCTTCATTTAACAAATACAATAGCAAATTTCATAATTTACATTAATAATTTTAAGAACAATTTCTTTTATAAGTAAAATATTATTATTAAAGAAACACATTCACAGTTAGCAAAACTGATTTATCAATGGTAATTATTGTGACTTGATTTGTATATTAAAAAAGCAAGAAATTTAAATTGATAATTCTAAATAAACTCACAATACAAAATTAATAATGATAATTGTTAGATTAAAAACTTGACCAATGTTTTAAACTTTTTTCTGAGAAAAATTCAATGATGCTATAACAAAATGGATTTATTTTCTCCTCATAAAATTTTTATTTATGTTTTTTCTTCTTTCAAAGAATATCAAAAATTTATTTTTTAGAAAGGTTCAATCGAATAATGAAACTGTAATTAAATTACTCTAAGTTAGTATGAAAACAAATTTGAAACAGACTCATTGTCAGATTGAAAAATTCTTGATGAAACTGTTTTAAAACAATTTTTATTTCTTTTTCAGAGATTTAATGTTTTCAGAATGCAGTACTTAAAAAAACTATCAATTATAAGTTTTAATTAAAAGAGATATGATACAAATATTACAATAAATAAAAAAACATAAATCCTTACATTCCGACAAAAAATTAAAAAAGTATGAGATTATTTCATAATTTACAAATAATGCCTTTATGGGCCCCGTTGCAATACTTCTATCAAAGCTTTGTTACACTCCTTTTGCTATTTATTTAAATATAGGCTACTTCTATTTGTCATTGACAGATTAGCAATATTATTAACAAACAGAATGTGCATGGGTTTTTATATGACTAAAATTTTTAGCCATTTAAAACTTTATATTACAGTCATAAAACTACACAGTATAAAAACTTTAATTAAGCAACAGTTTATTAATAGTTAATTTAACTTATATTATGCAAAGCATTTTGCAACACTAGGCAAAACAAGAAACTTTAAAAAATAGAGTGAACTAACTAATAAATGTGTATTTAATATTATAATTTGATAACATTTACGATTCTAAGTCAGATTTAAAACGAGATGAATTAAAAATTTCTTACAATCAATCAATTAAAATTCATTTGGAAAAAAAATATTAGTAAGTGAAAAACGAGGAAATCTAACGCAGTTTAAATTATAAACTAGAAAGAGCAATAATTTATAATTGACCTAAAAAATCTCATAGCATTTTCATGACAGTTTTTGACAATATAGACTACTAAATTTGGGAACAGCTTTTATCTCTTAAGCAATGTATGAAGTTTGGAAAGATTACCAAGAATTCCATTTCTAAAGAAATAAATGATGTCCTTCACAAATGAAAAATAAAACAAAGATTTATTTATAATTTATGCATAAATTATTTAAAATGAACAATCATGCACAAATTCATAAACTACACCTGCAAATAAAAAGATATTTATTTATTTTCGGAATTTTACATAATCATACAGCAAGAATAAAATCCACAAACAATACTAAAAATCTGAAGTAACTGACAACTTGGTTCAAACCCTAATTTAGTGAAACAAAAACAATTAATTACAAAATAAAAAGCAGTGTTTTTAAATGGAGGTTAATAACCTTACCAATAAAAGGAGCGATTCCAAGATCAATCATTCGAAGCATAATTTCTTTGGCATAATTTCCACTTAGAATTTTCTTTAACTCCATCCATATTCTTTCACCCGATATTTCTAAATAAAGATAAATTTGCATATAATTTATTTTAGCTTCAAAAGAAGAATACTTATTTAATAAAGATTAAAGATAAATTATATCAATCTTTATCCAATATTGAATCTTTAAATTAATAATTATTAAACTAAAGATTTAATATACTTATTAAATTAAGATAGATATTTATACAATTCAGACAAATATACTATGGTTTCATTAGAACATGAGCTGATGATTTAATAAACATATTAAATAAGCAAATATATTTATAAAATGCAGACAAGAATATTATGGCTTCATACACTTTTTATTTTATTTTATTAAATACCCATTTTTAAATCTATTACTGAATAGATTCTATATTATAGTTATTTATAAGAGGATATTTATGTTGGTATTATGTTTAAGCCTGAAATTTTCCTAGGGTGTAGAAGCCTATTGTAGATATCCATACAAAACAGACTAGGTGACTTTTTATTTATTGAATATATTATGATTTCATTAGAATATGAGCTAAAGATTCAATATACTTACTAAGTCAAGATAGATATTTATACAATGCAGACAAATATATTACGGCCTCATTAGTATAAGAGCTGAAGATTTAATACTCTTATTAAATAAACTTAAAAATTTATACAATGCTGATAAATATATAAAGGCATCATTAGAATATGAGTTGAAAATTTAACATACTCATTAAATAAACATAGATATTTACACAATGCAGACAAATACATTATGGTTTCATTAGAATATGAGCTGAAAATTTAATATACTTATTAAATAAACATAGATATTTATACAAATATACTATGGTTATTAGAACAAGAGCTAAAGATTTAATATACTCAATAAATAAATATAGATTTTTTTATACAATGCAGACAATTTATATTATGGTATAATACTACTTGTAATAATAATAATAAAAAGCTTCAGAATTAACATACTTCCTAGGCCTTCAGCATTACTTCTAATTGCTTCTAATATTTGAATATCATGGCAATCTGGTTGACTAGCAATTCTTCCATAAAATCTAAAATAAATTGAAATAAAAAAAATACATCAAGCATTTTATTATAAAAACATTTATTAGCACTCTATTATTTGTTATTTTTGATATTCAGCTTTTACTTACAATAAAATATGTAGAATCTAAATGGGAAACGATTATGTATTAAGAAGCAGTTTTGGAGTGTATTAAATATGATTTTTTCAACTTAGAATTAAATATATTTTCCATGTTTGTTCATACAATCCTTTTTTTTCTTTTTATTAAAAACCTATTTTTAAAACTATAGCTTAATAGAGTCTATGTACATAACTGAATAGAGGATAGTTATTTATATGATTTTTATGTTAGTATTATCTTAAACACTTTAATTTTTTTTATGGTAAAAACCAGCTGCAGATTTTTTATGTAAAAACGTCTCATTAAATTTTAAAAAGAATTAAGATAAATAGTTTATTACAAAAATAATCGTTAAAGAAAATATAGAAAACATGTGTTGAAATGTAACATCCAAATAAAAATTGTCATACATTAAGATTATCATATTTTATGATAATGCAGTAATACCTATTACTCAAATAATAATTGCCAAATACATATCATAATAAAATTGCCCAGACAAGGCACCTCTATTAATCACCATTTTTGGGAGACACAGAATTTTATCCATTGACATAGTGCCAAAGAAAACATTTAGAACTGACCATAAAAAACCTTCAACAAGCAACTTGGCATCAGATATGTAAATAATCAATAATGGAAAGAAATTGCAATAATTATACTTAATAATTATTACAATTATACAATCATTTTTACTATAAAATATTGCACACTTACAATAAATTAAACTCTTAATACAGTTTAATACAAGTCAATAAACACAAAATTGAAGGTTCAGCTCAAGTTATTTAAATTTCTTAAAATGACCCTTTAACAATTTAGCTATTTAAAAATTGTTACATTTATTGTTGGAGGTATTTTTCAGCATTGCCTCTTCTTTGATATGAATGCTTCTTCTTTGAAGAAAATGAATATTATTCTTTGCTAATGCAAAAATTTTATAATAAACATTTATAATAAAATTTTATAATAAACAGTATGCATATTTTAATTGCTTTATTACAATACTCTTGATTCAATGCTGTTAATTTCAATAATATTTTTTTTAAATAAAAAGGATATTAAAAAAAACAAAAAAAAAAACATTTTTATATTGGTCTATAATAGTGCAATTTATTAAATACTGAAAAAAAAAATCTAAATATTGAAGCATTAAGACAAAGCAACTTGCCTAAAGTATCTAAGAATTCTCAAATAATCTTCCTGAATTCTTCCATTTGGATCCCCGACAAAACGAATACATTTATCTTCTAAATCCTTTTTACCATTAAAATAATCGTATATGGTACCGTCTAAGCCTATAAGCAAATAAAATAAACTACATGTAATATAACACAAAAATAAAAATGACTGATAATTTCTGACACTTAAGCAGCTACTTTTAATTAACAGTCATTTATTTATTTCATATAAAAAAAAAACAACTTTACAAACTAAAAGCACCTACCTAAAACAGTCAAATAAACAGTACTGAATCATTTGTAAAAACATATTTATATTATATATTAGCTAAATTCTAAAGTTGGAACTTAAATAATAGAAGAAAAAAATTTATTTATTTACTATCATACAAATAAGATCTAAAAACCTAACATTCATATTAAGATTTCTTAATCAAACAACTGTGGTTTAATCCAGTTAACAACTACACTGTAACTTATATTCTTATATCAAATAATAAAATAACAAATATAATACATTTGTATCAAAATAATATTTCTTTGTTTTAAACTCACCTCCTAATTTGGTAAGAATTTAATAAAAAAAAAAAGATAATGAACAAAACACAATTTTGGTTAGAATTAAAAATTAAATAACGCTGAATCACAATAGTAATAGATAAAAATAGCAAGATAGATCATGTATGAAAATTGACTATATATAAGATGGCGAACAGCAATTTAAATCAGATTATTATTAAGAAAAAAATTGATATAAATCATTTAAGTGAAAAAAAAAAATCATAAACATAATTTGTCAGACTTTTAAAATGATTTTCAGCAGTAAAACTAAAAATGAAATTTTTTCAATGACTAAATTTCTTTTTCTTTACAAAAATAAATAACTAAATAAAAATAATAAAAAAAAAGGAAGAAGGAAAGAAATTTTTTTTTATTTAAAATTGAAGATCCGTTCAAAAATTTGAAACTTGAAAAAAAAATATATATATATCTTTTTTTTTATTATCATGTTATGTTTAGGATANTTCTTTACAAAAATAAATAACAAATAAAAATAATAAAAAAAGAAAGAAAGAAGGAAAGAAAAAGATTTTATTAAAAATTGAAGATCTGTTCAAAAATTCTTAAACTTGAAGAAAAAAAATATATCTATTTTTTTATTATCCTGTTATGTTTAGGATAGCTTAGAATGGGGGAATAGTGCATTGAGGAGAAACATTCTCCCAATTTAGCCCATTTGCTAAGCCCCCAGTGGTTTATGTTAAAAAATTAAATAAAAAACGAAATTAAAAAAAAAAATAGAAGACACATTTTTATATTTCAAAGAGGAAGTTTAATTTATCAACGGCTAACATTTTAATTTCATATACATATATTACTAGTGACATTCAGTTTATGATACTTACTAATCTTTAGTTACTTAAATGTCTTTTGAGTAATAACAAAATGTTACTGGATACAAATTGAAGTTAATTACTATTTATTTATTATTATCTTTTTATTCATCAATGCATGTTTTTATCAGTGTTAACCTTTAAGACTTAGTATCCGATTTAAAATTCAGAGCTTTTAACTGTAATTAAAAAAAAAATTTATACAAACCCTATCACATGTACTAAAAACTAACAGACAAATGAAAGTCAATATAAACAGCTTATATGTGCTTGGGAGTACACAAAAAAATTTTTGTTGTAAAAGTTATGAATACCTGAATTCAGTAAAAAATTTTTTCAGCATTACATTAATTCCTCATATTTAAAATTTCTTGTGTGAAGTTTATATAATCTTTTACTAATTAGATACAGAGAGAATATAAAGAAAAAATAACCCTTTAACAAGTTCTGTTTCACATGTGTCTATTATTAACTACATAAACTAAAACACGCATAAGTTACATTTTTTTAAAAATAATCTTATTAAGTTTACGAACCTTAAAACATTCAATGCTAGATATCCATTCAAAAATTTAAAAAAAAAAAGTTTAAAAAAAAAGATTTAAATTAAAAAAAATTTTTATTTGATTTTTTTAGCATTGTAGTTAAATATGTACTAAGATTATTTAATTTTTCACTTTGAATTAAACTTTCAGTACCTGGTGAATTTTACTAGTACACACATTAAAAGCCTCATAAATATTATAATTCAAGAATAAATAATATCATACCTAAAAACATAGCATTTATAGTAAGGTCTCTTCGTCCTGCATCTAATTCCCAATCAGTGGTGAATTTTACTTCAGCATGCCTGCCATCAGTACTGGTGTCGATTCGGAGAGTAGTTATTTCAAAATTTTGTTTATCATTCAAGCGTATAGTAACTGTACCATGAGCTTCCCCTTTGCGATGAAGCATTCGAATACCTAAAGCAAATCAAATTTCAATCAGTATTCAATCTTTTTAAAATTCTACCAATATTTTTAGAAATAAAATACAACAAATAAAAAGTAAAAATTGAACAATTTACATTAATTACATACATTTAATTTAAAATTAAATTTAGGTGTATCACCCATACACTCATTCCAATCTTCAAAAAAATTTAGGCATTTCAATAATGAAAACCCGGTTTGTAATATGAAAAAGAAGTAAACATGTAATTAAAATGTAAAAATTTAAAAGTCAAATACTCAGATCAGGGGTCTGTCTAGGTTTCTCTGAGAGGTACCTATTTTGTGAAAATTTAAACATAATTTGTTAAAATTAAAAATTATATTAAAAAATTAACACAAAAGTATGGATTTATTGTTTCTTATGGGATAAAAAATAAAATTTTAAGAAAAAGTATTTTGTGAAACTACCGTTTTTCCTAAAATTGAATTTGCGAAGATACTGCTAAACGGTAGGTAAATTTGGCCTGGACAGACCTCTGCAGATGCTTGTTTTTCCCATAAAACAACAAAACAAAGAACACATAAAATGAATTAATAACATTTAGAAAGTAAAACCCATAAATTAGGCCACATAAGTAAAATTATTCAAATATTCAAATGAACAATGGATTAACTTGTTATTAAAAGTATGCTTAAAATTATAAATGTGGGCACCGACCAATACATACTCATTTACTTTTACTCTATTTTTATCAATTTATTCTAATAAAAATATTGGACAATTTAATTAACAATATTTTGAAAGTAAAAAATCACACGAATAGTTTTATTAATTAAATAATGGCTAGAAACATTAATGCAAAATCAATATGAAACACCAGTTATGGATGCATTACGCCTAACTACCTTCGCATTTGCAGTGAAATTTGACAAGCTGAACACTCTTTGAAGTTGATCTCTATTATCAAGAACCAAATTAATTCTTTATAATAAAAAAGAGCTGAACCTCTATAACCTGATCACTTGTTTTGTAAGTTGACCGCTGAAATAGAAAATGTCCTTTAAAAAAAATAATTCTTTTTGACATTTTCTACATTATTATGTTAGGCATTAGAATTCAACTAATTTGGTGAAACAGTATTAAAGTTAACTTAAATCCTATTCTGCGATGCCTGCATTATATTGTTTCCTTTTTTTTTTAATTAGTAAAAAGAATTTGAATGAAATTTAAATGATATACATAAAAATAAGAAGAAAAACACTATAACTCATCCCCATATAAGCTGACCAGGGTTGGCAAGATTTTGCCACAGGTGGAAAAAACCATGGTAAATACCGGTAAAAACCGTCCNTTAAAAAATCAACACAAAAATATGGATTTATTGTTTCTTATGGGATACAAAAATAAAATTATAAGAAAAAGTATTTTTTTCCTAAAGTTGAATTTGCGAAGGTACTGCTAAACGGTAGTAAAGTTTGCCTGGACAGACCCCTGCAGATGCTTGTTTTTCCCATAAAAACAACAGCACATAAAATGAAAATTAAGAAAGTAAAACCCATAAAATAGGCCACATAAGTAAAATTATTCAAATATTCAAATGAACAATGGATTAACTTGCTTTAAAAAGTATGCTTAAAATTATAAATGTGGGCATCGACCAATACATACTCATTTACTTTTACTCTATTTTTATCAATTTATTCTAATAAAAATATTGGACAATTCAATTAACAATATTTTGAAAGTAAAAAATCACACAAATAGTTTTATTAATTAAATAATGGCTAGAAACATAAATGCAAAATGAATATGAAACACCAGTTATGGATGCATTACGCCTAACTACCTTTGCATTTACAGTGAAACTTGACAAGCTGAACACTCTTTGAAGTTGATCTCTATTATCAAGAACCAAACTAATTCTTTATAATAAAAAAGATCTGAACCTTTATAACCTGATCACTTGTTTTGTAAGTTGACCGATGAAATAGAAAATGTCCTTTAAAAAAAACAACCTTTTTGACATTTTCTATATTATTATGCTAGGCATTAGAATTCAACTAATTTGGTGAAACAGTATGTAAGTTAACTTAAATCCTATTCTGAGATGCCTGCATTACATTGTTTCTTTATTTTTTAATTAGTAAAATGAATTTGAATGAAATTTAAATGATATACAGTACAGAACCCGTTATCCGGAAATCAGAAAACCGGAACGAAATTCAATAAATTTCCCCCGCCATTTTTAAAAAAAAAAAAATTTTTCCTCATAAGATTATAAGATTTTTCGTTCTTATTTGAAAGATGTTTACCTTACCATCATTTTGGAAATAATCATTAGTGTATTACTCCATCGTTTTTTCTTCTTTTTAAGATTATTTCCAAAAAAATTTTTTTTTTTTAGTTGGGTTTAACATAAAAAAACGGCTTTTTATAGCGATTCAGAAAACCGGAAAAATCAGTTATCCGGAATAGCGATGGTCCCGATCGTTCCGGATAATCGGTTCCCTACTGTATATAAAAATAAGAATAAAAACACTATAACTCATCTCGATATAAGTTGACCATCATAAAATACACCGAAAGTGGGCAACTTACATAGGTTTTACTGTCCAGCAATAAAATTTTTTATACCTTCTGCTCCAAACATTTTTTTCATTTCCTCGGGTGTTGCAGTAGTAGCAAAATCAAGATCTTCAGGATGTTTGTGCATCAAGAGGTCTCTAACAGCTCCTCCTGCCATTCGAAGTCCATAACCATATTTTTGAAACAATTCTGATAAGCCATTCACTTCGGGGGTGAATATTGCATGGAACTGAGGAGAGTCAAGCTTCATGGTATTCAGTTTTGAATCTGGTCTTTTCACTGCTGTAGATAGTTTCAGGTTAATAGCTGTGTATCTAATACTGACAGATAAGAACTGCCTTATATGAAGGATCTGCTTGAGTAAACTTATCTTCATTAATAACATTCAAAGAAAGCCTTCACATTTCATCTCAAAATATACCTGCCGGAAAAAAAAAAGTTTTCAATAATTAAAATTAGTTTTTGAAGGAGTTTTTTCATATTATCAAGACACACAAAGTTCATTATTATTATTATTTGGTTAGCTGGGGACCCCATAGCACAATCGTGGTAACACGGCGACATTGTCGCAGAACTTATCCGAGTTCTTGCTGAAATATTTTTTATTTGGGAAGCAAAAAAGTTTGGTTAATTCTTAACTGCAGAATTTTTTGAAATGTTTTTCTTTTCTTTTCTGCAGAATTATTTTCAAAAAATTCCTTTCTTGCATATCGGAGTAGGAAGAAGCATCCGTGATATTTTCTTTAAAACTTTTCTTTGAGAATAAAAAAATTCCTCAATGACTGGCTTTAGTTAGAATTTCAGATTGGTATTATAAAATGTAATTTTCAAATTGCAAAAATTTAAAAAGCTTATTATACAAATATTTTTTTTTTAGAACAGGAGAATATATGTTAGAAGCAGGGCCGGATTAACCTATAGAAACACTTGGCACGTGCCTAGGGCCTAAGAAAAACTTGGGAGAAAAAATTTTTTTGACAAAAATAATTTAGCTTTAAACAACAAGTGTATTTTGCACAAAATTATGAAGATACAAATAAAAATACAGGGAAGACACTAGGCTTTCAAAATCCCGGGTCCCTGGGACCCATGACTTTTAAAAAACTGGGTCCTTTTGAAAAAAAATGGGTCCTTTACATAAATTTTTAAACAAATACAGTAGAGAACCATTTATCCTGTATCCAGATAACCGGGAAACCAGAAAACCGGGAAAAATTTTGCTCGATTTTCCCACCATTTTAAACTAGAACGAAAAAAGCGGAATTTGGACTCATCCTTGAAGTTGAGTAGAGGAAAATGTAAGGAAGGGGAAAATTTTTTTCCCCGTTTACCCAGAGAAACGTCATTTCCTCTGTGACCTTGAAGGCAGGGAAGGGAGGAATGTTTTATTTTTTCCTTTAGGCCGTCAATCAAACTCAAGGGTGTGGCATGCTGATTTCGTTTTCTGCTTGATTTACGAGGGGGGTGGGGAAAATGCATTGCATGCATATCAGTGAACAGAAAAAGAAAAGAGAAAAANTTTTTTTTTTTTTATACCGAGGATGCATACCGATTTATTTTTTGCGTCCCAATTTTTCGATTTTATTAAAATGTTTCGATATCAAAGATTAAAAAGTCGGGAAATTTATAAACTTTCTTCAAAAATTTACGCGTCCCGCGGGACGCGTAGCGATCATTTTTTTGCGTCCGATTTCAATTTTTTGCGTATTTTACGCGCTATAGCGCGTAAATGTCTTCCCTGAAAATATCATATTTTTCGGTAATAAATTATTGTGTAAATTAAAATCCATATTAATAAAAATGTAAAAAAAAAATATGCAAGAAAATTTTGGCATATATTTTGAAAAGAGGGGAGGAGTGGGGGAAGGGAGGGAGGGCCCAAAAACGGCTATGCCTAGGGCCTACGAAAGGTATGATCCGGCTCTGGATAGAAGTATTCTTTTATACGTAAATTTAAAAAAAATTCTCGCATTTATAATTAAAAAATATATATACTGTTCCATTTTATACACGAAGCTTCTCTTCTTTTTTTGTAAACAGAAAGTGCCTCTGTTACTTTAAGTTAGTAACATATATATTTGCTACTATTAAAAATGCCTTTCAGAAAGGTATTAGTACTAGAGAGAAGATGTTGCAGAAAGACAGAAAAATTTCTGCCGTAGGGGCAAAAGTAAATTCAACTCTTTTTTGTTAATATTTTTTTACTTGCTGGCCATTTTATTTTATATTTAATATAAACAAATAATAAAATTTGAATTAACTTACTCTTGACAAACCTAAAACTACTTAGGGCTCATTCAAAGCACAGTAGGAGTTAAAGTTGCATGCAGCCCCCCATTTGGTTTCTCGCTGCGTACCCCAAAAGGAAATGTTCTCGATCCTGGCTACATGATTTTACAACTGTTTTTCAGCAGTTATTAATGCTATAGATTCTTTGCTATTTTCATCTAAGTATTTTCAAGAACTCAATATTTCTAATCATGCATTTGAATAATCGCTTTTTGGTGTGCTCTGTTTGCAAAAATTTTACAATTAATTATAAGTGAATTTGTTAGAAAAGGCTTTTTTGCACTTATAGATTTCAAATGATTTTGAAAATTTTGAATTTCTTTTTATAAAATGAAACAATAGACAAAATTAAAAATTTGAAGAATGCAGAAAATTTTTAAAAATGTGAGGATTTTAGTAATTTTAGATCCATTTATAGAGTAAACAAATTTATTGTGGTAATGTTTAACTGATTTTGTAACAAAAAAAAAAAAGAATTTTGCATAGTATAAATCTTTTAAGTGAGCTGAAGAAAACTCTTTTTTTAGAAGATAGGACCCTTTTCAGTCTTTAGTGACCTGTCTATATTTAGAGTAATACTTTAATATATTTGATATAATATTTCAAAATGAATATAGAATTTATTTTTTCTTAGTTAAATTTAAATGATCCAGAATAATTGCCAAACAGTTTTTAATTTTATATTCTAAATTTAAAAATATTTTATCCATTAGAGAATTGCTAATAATTAATTGCAAAAGCAATTAGAATAATAAGCATGGGTTTTCAGTTTAATTTTATTTTCACTTTGTATCAACATCTTGAAAATTCACATTGTTAGGAAAATCTCCATACAGCATCTGAAGAAGTTGCCAAGTTGCTTTTAAGACTACCGGACTAAGGCATGCGAAAACCTAAAAGGAAAACACCAAAGGAGACTAACTTAAATGGTATATCTCTTAGCTGCCCCCTGCAAAGCCGTATACATATTTTTTTTATTTTCGCAAGTACATAAACCATTTGAGACATACCTTTTGGTAGATAAACCAATGATTGTAGGCACAAATACGTATAAATAGGATAGAACCATTTTGTACATAAAGCAATGATAGTAAGCACAAATACGTATAGATAGGTATATATCCTTATATTGTCTGAATAATTGAAATATATTTTATCTTGTAAGTAGAAAATGCATGACCCAAAATGTAGTAATACTTTAAATTCTATCAAGTTTATTTATCTCCAACAATTAACTCAATTCAATTAATAGCTCAAAGTAATCTTAAAGAGTACTTAGGATTATACAATGATAGGAAGAAATACATAGGAATATACAATACTACATGAATATATAGGAGGTCAAAATTACACCATCAAATATATCATTGCATCATACTGCTTAATATTTAGTAACATAACTATTAAAAACTGGTAGTTATTGCTAAGGATTAGATTCAAATGCAAACAATTATGATTCATTCAAACACTTATTATTTAGTTCCAGTAAAGACGTGCACATCTAGAGATTGATCATTTCAAGAGATTTTAAAATGCTATGATATGCAAATATATCCTCAATACAGCCAAGTTGTTTGCAACAACAAAATTATATCCAGAAATGTAAGATGCTTAAAATTGAATTTACACAGAAATTAAAAAAGTATTATCAGGAAATATTAGGTATCGGACTATAAACATTTTAAATTTAAGAAAATATATTTACTTAGCATATTTGTTCTATAAAAAGAAATAAGAGACTGCTTTTTTTTTTTTAAAATAATCAACGTCAATTAAAGATTTTTAAAAATATATTCCAAACTGAATGAAAATGATCTTGAATTTATATTAAAATAAAACTAAGTGAAACTAACAGCACAATCCGGTATTCACGATAAGATTTCAGAAAACAAAACAAACAGAATTCTTCCAAAACAACCGATTTCTCATGGTTAGAGTTAATATGATAAAAATAACTCTACACGTGATTTAATTTTGTTTTAAACTATCTTCAAAATTAAAATTTAAATAAAAATTTAAAAACTTCTCAGCATGAACTTTTTATTTCATGACAAATGTTAAAATTGAAAAAAAAAATTTATGGAAACTTTATAAGCCATATTTGAATTGTAAAAATAAACAGTCGGAAGTAGAATCGTGCTTAAATGAAGTTCCGGTAAATTGTTGATCAACAAACGTAACTTCATATAGAGGGGGATCCCCTAAAGCGTGTTAAAATGTTTATATTTTAATAATTTACTTTTTTCTTGGAAAATAGTTAGTTATCCGTTATTGCTGGAATGGATCTTCATTTTTCAGTTTCTAGACAATGCTTATTTATTTATTTAAATTATGATAACGAGAAAACTTGTAACTCAGAAAAACAATTTACATCTTATTAACAGCAACAGTTTTCCGTTCTCCTATACATAGTCAAATTACTGGCAGACTTAATAATTCATTTCTAGTTTCACTATTATTTTTTAATTTGCGGATTCCAATTGAGAATCAAATATTAAATCTTAATTATTTTCTGGGTGATATTTTCTGCAATGAGTTTTGACGTTCGCCATCCTAACGCTTACAATGGAAGATTTCCAAATTTCCGAGAACCTTCAGAAATTGGTTGCTTTTCTTTGGATGGTGAAAGGAGGTATCATGATGATAATCATCAATTAAAGTACATATGTATGCCGAACAATTTTGATTATTTAGATATGGACTTGAATGAAGGCTATGATGTAGCTATAAGAAAAGAGTTTGGTAAGAAGGAGAGATTAGATTCATTTTTGACTTGGATTTTACATCATCAGGATCAAGTGCAAAGATGTTTTAAACATCAGAGCTCTAATGAGTGAGTAGTTAATATTGAATGTTATCCCAGGAATGTGGGTGGGAAAGGCTTCGGCTACTTTGTAATATTGAAATAACTATTTTAAGAGATATTTCCATATCATGAAAGCACCAAAATAACTAACAGCTTCAGGCAGTGGCCCGCGAGAAACAAACAAACAAAAAAAAGTGCATCATATAGAGGAATAATTTAAAGTATAAAGAAGAGAACTCACAGTAACCTCCGGGAAAACCTTTAAATTTTTGTTACAATTTTTTTTTTTTAAGTTTAAATTCTTTATACTGCCTTGGCGATTATAGTTGGCTTGAACAAGTACTGATATGGAACTATTTCGAACTTTTATTATGAATAATTCTTCATAATAAATACAATTTAAAAAGGATTTTAATACAATTTAAAATTCAAAATTTTTAAAATTATTGTAATTGTTATCATCTAAAGTTACAATTTTTTGTATGTGCTACAAATTTTTAGAAATTCCATAACTTTAAAGTGTTTTTCATAATATTTTACTGTAAGATTTCTTTATTTTAAGTTATGTCATCTAAAATGATTTTCAAATTTTGAGAGATATTTCCATATTGGTCATGCCAAGTAAAAATTGTCCAATTCTAGTATGCGGAATATATTTTAAAAAATATAATAGTATAGTGGCTTGTCTGGTAGTGGCTGCAAGTTTTCTTGATAATGGGACGTTTTCTTTGTATTTATTGTTATTATATGCCATTGGCAGTCTAGCACCATTTTGGTACAAATTAATATAACATACTGGGCATCCCAAATGTCCCTTACCACATTTTGTTTAGGAAACAAGTTGTTTGTTGACAAGTTTGTCGATAATTGCTTGATTTAAAACAACTATATAACACTGTTTCCTGCTGTGCACAAAACATACCAACAAACAGTATTTGCAAGAGCATTAATCATTTTTGTTCTTAATCAGCATCATTTAAGCGAATGATCTTTTATTTTGAAAATATTGTCTTATAGCTTTTCTTGATTGGCAGCACCATTTATTGACAAAATTTGCACCTAGTTTTGAAACTTACTTTCGGAGAAAAAGTGCAATTTGTTTTTTCAAATTGTTCAGAATTGTATTTTTCAGAAATCTGGCAAATTATGAAAGGAGATAAGCCAATAAATTTTTAAGTTGTTTTTACTTCATAAGTTAGTTTGAAAAAATAAATTGAAGTAGTCTACCGCTGAATAAATTTAAGTTTTATTAATTCATAATTAAAACTGAGCAATTTTCTTATTATTCATTTTATTTTAATAAAAACAAATGTAATCATTGCCAAGTGATTAGTAATAAACTCCTTGGCCATTATTTTATTTGATTTCTCAATATTATTGGTAAAAGAGCATAAATATCCAAATTATTCATGGCTATTGTGCCTCTAAAAAAACAGTTATTGTGTTAATTGCAGTAAATATACAGTTGGCTCTAACATTCTGCACTATAATAGCGAATATTTTTCGATATCACAAGGAAAATTATAATCTCCGCGTGTTTGTTATAAATTTTCATTAAAAAAAAAACCTTCTAACCTAATATATCAATTTCATGAAATATTTTTGATCATTACAACAATATTTTCATGATTTCTAAAAAATTAAGTGCCAACTTGAATTTCAATTTTTAGAACCTTTTCTTAAATAATTTTATGAATTATTTCTTATAATCCAAGATTGCTATGTTTTTAAAAGAAGTTGCTTGAATCATCAATTTCTTATGTAGATATAAGCAAGATGCTTTGCTTAGATAAATTTATCTGTTTATAAAAGAGACATGAAATTTCTAATTTAATAAATCCGAAAAAATTAATATTTATGAATAAGTTGTTACCATAGACAAAAATGTATAATAAGGAAAGACTCGAAAATATTAAACTCGAATAACAGCAGAAGTATCATGCGAAAAGGCAGATGACAATACGGAAGAATTTAAGAAAATTAAAGAGAAAGCAAATATGTTGACATTAATCTACACAATTGTTTTTTCTTTTTAAAGAAAATACACATTATACAACTTTAACAATGTCGGGACTATTTTATCTAAATCGTTAATAAATATTCAATTTTTGATATCCCTAATTTTTAATGACATTATACAATTATACAATTTAGTGTCTTCAAGTTTTTGTTATCAAGTTTTGACTGTGATTGTTTATGACTTATAATAATTTTTCTTAAAAAATATTTTTATTTACTCATAGGTTAAATATTGATTTTGTTTGTTTTCGTGGCCTTTTAACTGCAGTATGCAATACCATATATGAAAACAAAGATGACTGGCTAATATGTGCTACAAAATATAAATCTGTTATTTATTTATGTGCTTTTGATACTGAGCAAAGTATTCAAAGAAGAGAAACTGCTACCAAAAGAGACAAAGTTATGTCATTTTGGGGATACAAGTTTGAACAATACATGTCTGCTGGTAAGTTTTCCTTTAATTCTTAGTTTATCAGTTTTAAAATTTCATTTATATAAAATCAGGTTGTTTTGTCATAAATATTTTATTTCAAGTATTTAGGCTTTCTTACCGGTAGTAGAAGGAAATCCCCTAAATTAGTTATTACATTTTTTAATTTTTCTACTTTGTACAAAACTGTGTTATTAATTTTAGCTTATATCATTAAATTTAATTGAAAAATATTTTTGATACTGTTATTTTACTAAGCAAATGTTTTTAAGTAAAGTTTTACAACTTAAAGCTCTCTATTGAAAAAAATAAAAAAACTAACCTTTGTAAAAAAATATAAAACTGTTTTATTGTTTTTTTGTAGTGGTGTGTTGAAAAGGTTCGTGAAGTACTGTCTATCTAAAGAAAGAACTCCTCTTGACTTAGACTGGTATTATCTAATAGTGTAGAAACAAAAAATGTGCATTTCAAGGAAGGGGGATATTTTAACGTTTCTCTCGTCTGTTCAGATCAAAACTTGTCCTACATGTATACTCTTACATGAAATAGTTTAAACACAGTAGTACAGTAAATGGTAGTACTCCTAACAACGATGGTAGTACTCCTAACAACTGGCTAGTGGAGTTTCTTTCATTTGACAGATTGTATGTATCCTGTCACAGTAGCTGGATAATTGACATTTCAGCTGCTAATTATCTAATTAATTTAAAATCGCGTGTTCACAGTTAAATGAGAAAATTATACTAGCTTACAACGTGCAAGCTAAAATAGAGATGGGATTTGTGAATGCAAATAATATTTGAATTTCCTCAAATAATATTTGCATTCCGCATAAATCTGGTTTTATGTTGAAATTAAATAACCTAAAAATAGGTGTAGGAATTAAGAAATCACTGGTCTGATATTAGTAATTAAAAAGATATTACTAGTCGGTACACGTTTTCACTAGTTTGTTCTCATGTCGCTATTTGATATTATTAGAAAAAAAAGTTTATAAATTGAATTTATATGAAAAATATAGAGAATGAATGTCACAATTACGATGAAATATGCTCTTCCGTGACAAAAACACAGACTACAGCTTGAAAATGAAAATGAAAAAAGCCAAAACAACATGCCATACCAGGGGTCTGTCTAGTCCAAATTTACTACCCATTGTCCAGTACAAATTCAACTTTAGGAAAAACGGTAGTTTCACAAAATAATTCTTCTCATAATTTTATTTTTGTATCCCGTAAGAAACGATAAATCCATATTTTTACCATATTTTTGTGTTGATTTTTTAATGTAATGTTTAATTTTTGCAAATTATGTCTAAATTTTCACAAAATAGGTACCTCTCAAAAATACTTAGATAGTCCCCTGCATACCTTTATAAAGATTGCCGGTGTGGAAGACCACTAATAATTATTTTATGGTGGTTTGAATCAAATTTTTGTAGTCCCACACTAATCGATCACTTTTAATTTTGAGCCCTGTTTAAACATCTTCCAAAATGTTTTTGTTATATCTGTAGGTATATATTATACGTTGGTTAATTCCAGACTCGCCTACATCTTCACCAGACCTGTCTGTTCCTGTCAATGAAAAAGAAGAGTATTGTATTGTACTTAAAGGGCGACTGAATAGTCATACTATTTTATTCAGTGCTGAAGTTGACGGGAAAGATCCTGAATACCTGAATAATCCCAATGCTGAACCAGTGTCTACTAAAAGTTACACAGAACTGAAGACATCTAGGATAATTACTACTCACAGACAAAATCAAAACTTTGCCAGGTAATTTCTCAGTAATTCTCATATTTGTTAAGAAATATAGTTAATGTAGAATGCCAATTATTTGTAATTTTTTTTTTGTAAAACAATATTTATCTTTATAGGAAAAAAATGTTTTCTATACAGAACATAAACCAGGTCATATCCCTAAATCAATTTAAGGTCTACTTTGAAATGATAAAACTCTTTGTCAATTCCTATTATTAGTTCACACTCTCCCTACATATATTTATATATCTTGTAAAAATTTTCAATCGTTAATAAAATACTTTTTATTCATGCACTCAAGTTCAAATAAATTTTTTTGAGCTTGCAGTGGGTGACGCTTGATGTTATTATGGTGTTTTCAAATATTAATTCCATAATTAAATAAGGATGAGCGAAAAACAAAAGGGAATTTTCTGATTTATTAAGCATTAGTCATTGTTTTAAATTTTATTATAAGCGATTCAGTTTTTCACATATTTTAAAAATAGCATCATTGATAATTTTTAACTGTCTCTTTTTGAACAAAAAAAAAAATAGTTTATAGCGCACATTTAATTATTTTATGTTCGCTGTGTCCGATAAATTCAATAAACAAAACATTACATGGTAGCACATGTAGTTCACGTCACGAAATTTTTAATTTTATAGTTATCTGATACGATGTGCCTTTTTTTTCTTCTTCTAATTCCTACTTTTAGTTCGCACTCTCTCTATATATATATGTCTTGTTCTATATATATATGTATATTTATATGTCTTGTTCAACTTTTCAATTGTTAATAAAATATTTTTTATTTATTCATTTAAGTTCAATTACTTTTTTTTTTGAAACTTGTAGTGTACACTTGATGTTAGTACAATTTTTTCACATGTTAATTCATTACTAAAATTTAATTAATTAATTTTAGTTTTATATGGGAGAAAAACTTGCAATTATTAAATAAAAGTAACTAAAATTAAAATTTTCTTTGTTGACTTAAGTAGGAATTGACTTTAAATTTATATATATATTATACAAGTTTTATATGGGAGAAAAACTTGCAATTATTAAATAAAAGTAACTAAAATAAAAATTTTCTTTGTTGACCTAAGTAGGAATTGACTTTAAATTTATATATATACAGTGCCCGCCGCTAATAAAATAACCGGATAATAAAATCAGCCGCTTTATAAAATCAAATCGGCAAGAACCGAATCGTTACAATATTAATACATGTTAAAAACATCCTTTAATAAAATCAATGCCGCCGCTTTTTAAAATCAAAATTTTGACTACATAATAAATCAAAAGTGCGATATTTCAGCTTCTTTTGTCCTTATTTATAAAATTTTAATTTTTCGAAGTTTAAAGACTTTTTTAGAAGAAGCAATAGTTACTCACAAGCCTGTGAAACTGGTGTGGTTAGCACTTTCCTGCGATATTCATAGTGTAAGAGTTAAGGAAAAATGTGGGTGGTAAGCGGCNTCTAATATATATATTATATTATAGTGTTACTATTAGTGTGCGTTAATAGCACACTAATAGTAACACTATAAAGCAAATTTTATATGAAAATAAAGGCAAACTAAATATATACTCTAGTCATTTGTAATAAATAGTAAGTGTTATCAATTCTAAAAATATAGTGAAAAACCTATCTAGTTAGCCATTCTTGTAAGTTGAATACCTGTATTGATTGACCTTTATTATCAAGAATCGAATTTATCCTATGTAATAAAAAGAACCAAACCTGTCCATTATACTTTGTATTTTGACCATTAAAATATTTATTTAAAAATTTTTCTAGGAATGTTATTAAATTCTATTCTAACCCTTTTATAAGTTGACTGGAAAAAACTTTCTCATGCTATTATGATTTCTTTTAAAATTTCACCGAATTGTGAACAATGTTGTAAGCTAACCAAAATCTCTTGATGAGTTGATCATATAGGGAAAATATAGGGGCCTTTTATAATGAATTGATTTATAAACATAAAAAAATTAATTTAAAGTGATGAAATAAATATAATGCTAAGCTTTCTAATTACTTATATTCTTAGATTGCTTTTTAATTGTAATTCTTCTGTATTGATATTTTTAAAAAAATATTTATAGTATTAGGTTATAAAAAAAGCTCTGCAACACTTGCAAAAATTTAACTTAGATAAATTTTTATTTTGTGTTGTTTTTTGGTGTTCTTAGTTTAAACTTTCACCAATAAACTTTAAATGACTTTGGATTAAACTGAACTTCGGGTTTTGATTCACTATTACTATCAACGAGATCTTTTAGCAAGGGTGCTGCAGAACTTTTTTTAGAAACCTAATAAGTATCTGGTGTACATTACTTATTTAAATCAATCACTTTAGGCATTAAATTTGTGTTGCAAATTATAACTCAATCTATTCTGAAATTAGTCCCCTTTATTGAAATATATATGGCATTTTCTAAATAAAATTTTAAAGTTAAAATAAAAATAATTAAATTAAATTTATCTTTATTCTGATTATTAATAAATAAAAAAAATATGGATGCATGAAAAACGTGATACATATAAGAATAACATGATATAAAAATAATAACTCATTCCTGTCTATAAGTTTATTCTACAAGTGAATCAGCTTATACAGATTTCACTGTAACTTACGTTTTGTTGATATTCCTTCCTTAAAGAAATTTCTGTAAACAAATGAGATTTAGTGGGAGAAATCTATTTTGTGAGAACTTGCTTAAGGTATTTTAATCATTTGTTACATAAATTAACAGTTGGGCTGAAAAGTTCGTAGGCTAACATAGAAATTTTTTTTTTTGATAAGATTTTATTTTATTATTCAATATAGTGTCCTTCAAGGGGGATACAGCGGTTATAGCGGTCATATAATTTTTCGATACCATTTTTATAGTATGATTTGTCCTTCGCCTCAAAATAGGCCTTAGTTTCGGCAATTATTTCTTCATTGGTGCTAAATTTCTTTCCAGCGAGCATTCTCTTGAGGTCTGAGAACAGGAAGAAGTCGCTAGGGGCCAGATCTGGAGAATACGGTGAATGCGGAAGCAATTCGCAGCCCAATTCATATAATTTTGCCATCGTTTTCATTGACTTGTGACACGGTGCATTGTCTTGATGAAACAGCACATTTTTCTTTTTCAAATGGAGTCGTTTTTCTGCGATTTCGTCCTTCAAACTCTCCAATAACGCTATGTAATAGTCGCTGTTGAGGGTTTTTCCCTTTTCAAGGTAGTCGATGAATATTATACCATGCGCATCCCAAAATAATGATGCCATAACTTTGCCATCTGAATGTTGCGTCCTTCCACGTTTTGGAGTTGGTTCATCTCGTGCAGTCCACCCGGCTGACTGTCGATTGGACTCTGGTGAGAAATGATGGAGCCATGTTTCATCCATTGTCACATATTGACGCATAAATTCGGGTTTATTACGATTAAACAGTTTCAAACACAGCTCAGAATCATCAATTCGTTTTTGTCTTTGGTCGATTGTGAGCTCGAGCGGCACCCACTTTGCATGGAGCTTTCGCATACCCACATATTCATTCACGATATGTCCAGCACGTTCCTTTGATAACTTTAGAGTGTTAGATATCTATCAACTTCACTTTACGGTTATCTAAAATTATTTTGTGGACTTTTTTGATGTTTTCGTTGGTAACAGCCCCTTTGGGGCGTCCAATGCGTGCATCGTCGTCGGTGCTCATTTCGCCTCGTTTAAACTTAGCAACCACTTCTCATCTGTTGATTTTCCTGGTGCAGAGTTCGAATAATGTTTATCAAGCCAAGTCTTGGCTTCAGCAGTATTTTTTTTCGCTAAAAAACAATGCTTTATTAACACACGAAATTCCTTTTTATCCATTGTTTTTAAACTAACAGAAGTTGCTTCATTAAAAATACTATATCTCACAAACTAATGGTCCGACAGCTGTCAAATTTATACACGTGTCTTTAAAGGTTAGAACTAATTAAAAATCTTATGGATTTAAAAATAGTAGCGCCATCTATGTGTCAACCTACGAACTTTTCAGCCCACCTGTTATAAGGGTATTATAAATACTATATCCTAATGAATTTGAAATTTTTTTCTAGTTTTTTCTTTTTTGTATAGTTAAATATATAAATTGTTTTAGTGAAGTTACTTTTTATTAGTATTAATTATAATAATGTAAATGAAGCCTAAACAATTGATAAAGAAACAAACAAATAATGTGAAAAGAATATTTTTTTTAAAAAGTTATGATTGTTAATTTTAAATTCTTGTGAATTTTTAATCAATTTTGTTTAAAGGTTTTAGTTTTAATTATTATTTTGAATTCTGATAGTTTTTGCATTGCTTAAAATTTTTTATTAAATCTGAATAAATTTGCTGCATAATTTTTTTTTTTTAAACAAGGAACTCATTCATGAATCTTACCTAGTTTTAAATTTAAAACTGTTTCAAATTATAAATTTTGCTGAAATAGTGTTAATTATTTTAAAGGTTCAAGTTATTAAAATGGTGGCTCCAATCATTTTTAGCTGGCATTCCAAAGATAATATGTGGATTTCGTGATGATCAAGGCGTTGTTAGGAATTTGGATATTTTTCCAGTTCATGACATCCCTAAAATGGCTCAGGTAAGACATTTATTTACAAAGATTTTGTATAAAGCTGTGAAATTGTATTATACATATATTATTTATGTTTATTATATTATGTTTATTTAAAATTATGTTTATTTAGGTCTATACTAGTTTTAAAGTTTAGTTATGTTAATGATTTAGTGCCTTTATAAAATAAGTTATTTATAAAAATTTCTTTTTTACTATCTAGCATTTCTGATTTCATTACTTTTTCAAATATTTTTTTAGAAATTCAAATATTTATTTGTGCTATTAGCTAAACATATTAACTAGTGTTTAAGTAAAAAAAAATATTCTTAAATGTATTGTATGTCATTCTTTCATAATGCGAATGTCTCATATGAAATTTTGATGTACAGTATACTCTTGATGTCTCGAAAATCTTGTTATGTCAAAAAAATTTTTTTTTCTTTGGCATAGTAAATCTACCTGTTAAAAATGAATTCCTACAGAGGTGATTGTGCTCCGGAAAAAATTCGGATTTCCGGATTTTTCCGTAACTGTACTATGCAGGGTTGGAGTTTTTGCCGGCAAAAAGGTTTTTTTGCCAGGACAGTGGCAAAAACTGGTAAAAACCGGCAAAAACCAAATTATCTAAATTGCTGATTAAATATTATTACAAAATACTTGAAACAAATTTAAATCAATCATAAGGAATAATAATTTTGATACATTACATGAAAAAATTATTTTTAACATATTAATAATTAATATAAGGGTAATAATTTTTAAAAGATTGAAAGTTTTTGATCTCTTTTCATTTTAGAATCCTAAAATAAATGTTTTTTTACAAACAAATAAATATTATTATTTGTATAATATTATTATTTATTATAAAAAATTATTATTTGTACAATAATTAACTACACATGTTGATAGATATTTTATGCTTTAAATTATAGTTATATTAATTTAAAATAAGTTCATTTCACTGGAAAAAAGAGAATAATCACAAATTTTCCAATCAATAATGTTTTAAACTACTAAAATGATATATTATTACATTATCATTTAATTATGGAATAATAATTTTGTTAATTTTTTTGTAATTATTTATATTCATAGTATATTATTCAATTTTAGGAATAATTTTGTATCAAAAATGTGTTTTTGTCCTCTCATCTTGGTAAATATAGGTTTTTGCCAATTTGCTTGGCAAAAACCTGTTTTTGCCAGGACGGTTTTTACCGGTATTTACCATGGTTTTTTCCACCTGTGGCAAAATCTTGCCAACCCTGGTACTATGGAAGTTTCAAGAAATCATAGATCACATTTATGTATAAAAATTCTTGTATATTTTATTTAAGAATATTAGAACTAGAATTTATACTTTGCATCTTTCATTAGTAAATATTTTTTCTGGTAGAATACTAAATGCGATTGAAGATAAAAGTAAACTGAAACTATCAGTGATATAAATTTATAAAAACATAAATTTTTTGAAATGCGTCATTAATGATTTTACTCAAAAATTTTTTAGGATTTTTGAGTTGGACTCACAATCACCCCTGTTCCTATGTCTAAGGGTTTCTTCTCAAAACCTTGTTGTGTCAAATTTTTTTGAAATAAAAAATTAATTTTTTTAGAAAAATCACAATGTAAGTTAATTGTAAACCAATTCTTTTCTGTTTAATGCATAATTATTTTTGTCTTACTTTTAAAAATAAAATTCTCATTGTTGTATTTAGCTAATAGTCAGCTATCATTATATACGTATTTATTAGTGCTTATTCTTATGTTTCATGGCTCTACTTTTTATAGTATTATTTTAGAGTATATTTTTCTACTTTTTAGAACATATTTAGTTCTGAACTTGTTATCTCAAAAGCTCGCTATCTCGAATATTTTTTTAGCATCCTTTCAACTTTGACATGGTGCATAGCGTTTTAAAAAAGTGCTTAATAGTGGGAAATTTTCTCATCTTTAAAAGTTCTTAAAGGTGCCTTTTTTATTGAGTGTTTTTGAAAAGTGCTTTAATTTTCTATTTTCGAAAATTAAATGTTTTTCTTTACCATGTCAATTTTGGTCACGTATTATACAAAAGCGTGGGGTTCACGTTGTTCTATTCAACGTTTTCACAATTCATTCAAACTCAATGCATTTCTGCATACCGTTTGTCCGTAGCGTATGAAAGCGCCAATCATTTTACATGTTTGAAGAAATGCTTGCTGGGTTTGACAAGATGCTTGCACTCTCGTGTGCAACTTTGCTGCATTTAGCAAGGTATTCTCAATTTTAGGCTTCATTTTCCACCCCCAGAAATCAAACCCAAAAATCTCTCGATCTTTTTATATGGTGGCTAATATAATTAAGAAAAAGAGTTCTGTCAGAAAATAGTTATTTTATCATGATCATGAAAAATTATTTATTATTAGTCTTTGAAAATTATTTTGCATTTTGTTACTGAATATAGTGCTTAAAAATATTTTTTTAGTGCATAAAAGGGACTTAAAATGTGCTTATTTTTTGTTGAAAGATTTGGCTATGCACCCTGTACAAAAAAAAAAAATGATGCTTGATGGACTGTGGTTCAATGTACGATAAATATTAAAATAACTTTAGCATTTTCTGCCAGTTGATTTCGTAAAATCTGTCTCTTTTTTTGGCCTTAATAAGAAATACTGAAATTCTAAACGTTTTTATCTCTTAAGCAACGCTGTTTTTAATTGGCTACTTAAATTTTGTAAACATTAAAATAAAGTAGCTTGCATCCTATTGACTGTGCCTATTAAATTATATGACCATAGTTCTTGATTAAAATTTTGTTTCAAATTTTTCTGTCCTGCAGAAAGTTAAATTATTACTTATTTTGCCTTGTTATCTTTGTATTGCCTTTAATTGGTAGAATAATTTTTTTTTACACTATATCTATAGTGGCGCATATGTATCTTCTTTTAATTTAATGAAGATAATGTAAGTTTTACATAAAAAAACAAAACAATAGTTATGTTTTATTTTAGAGTTATTTAATATGGTTTTCTTTCAATATAGTTTTTTTAAATGTTCTTTGGTAACAAAAGAATTTTATTCCAAAAAGAGCCAAAACAGTAAACATTTTTAAATATTCCTGATAGGCATGAAAAGCAATCTATAAATTAATGAAGATAAATATTACTAGTTAGCCATAAAAATTAGAAATGTATGCAAATGAATTTTTTTGTTTTGTTTTTGTATAATGTAAATATTTTTTAAAGATAAATTGTTAAAAAGTATCCACAAAATTTTAGACTCTCCTTGAATATATCTCTGTGCGGCATCTTTTTATCTAACTCTGATTTATGTCAAATACATGTATTGATTATTCAGATGTCAAATTATTTTAATATCTCTGTATTTCCTTTTAATAAGTTTAAAATAAAATTTCAATACATAAAAATAAATATAATAAAAGGAAGAAAGTGAAGAAGCTCCTTTTGGGTCTCTAGATCCATGCAAGTGGCTATATTAGGAAGAATGACATAAAAGAAGCAGTGAAAGAAAAATACATATAAAATAAGAAAAGAATAAAAACATTAGCAATATGCAAATATCAAACTTAAAAATCTAATTCAGGTTTGTTAAGTTTTGTAAAAATTAGAATTTTTGGTCAAAATAGTTGCAGTACATTATTTTAAAAAAAAAATTAATAAGTACTGTAAAAAGTTAAAAGTTGTACAAACAATGAAAGAATATCTTCTAAAATTTCGAAACTATTTACAAAATATCTGATAATAATAAAACTAAATACTCGAAAGCTGATTTTAATAAAGCTTAAATTTTTTTATATATTTTTTTAAAATATTTTAGTTAAAAATAAAGCAAAATATTGAAAAGTATTTGGTTATATCTTAAGTGTGAAGTGTATACCTAATTATAATGACTTTATAATATTTGAAATGCAGTTCAGTTTACTGTAAATAGTTTGAAAAAATTATAGTTTTTGTTTTTTAAAAAATTTTGTTTTCAGAATATGTGGTCTCCAGCAGCTACTTTGAACTTTAGTTCATGTTTCCTAGATTTCGTGAAACGTTGTGTAAAAAAAGATGATCCTTAGTAAGTATTGTATATATTTTTTTAAGATTTACATTTGTATGAAAATTTAATCCTAAATGTTAATTTGCACAGTCAAATTTTAATGTCTCGAAGTAGAAGGTAAATTTTTTTTTAATTATCAAAAGTGATTAATATTATTATGACAGGAAATAAAATTATTTATGTTATGAATGTGTTTGTTTTAAAAACTAATGTTTTTTTCATGATATCTCATAATAGAATAATCAATTTAATACGGTGTCATAGGTTTATTTCTCCCTTTTAGAAATGTAACTATATTTTAAGTCTTGTGCATATGGAGTAAAATACATAGATTTATTGATTTTCATGAATTTATGAATTATAAATTTTTAAAAATAAATTATGAATTCATGTTAAAAATTACAGATTGTTTAAAGTTTTCTTGTGATTAATATCCAATTTCAATATAATGTCACTTATTAGTTTTTAGTTTTTAAAAACATAACCCTTTTTTAAAGTGTTGTATACACAGAGTAAAATACATGGAAGAACTAAACTAAAACTGAATATTTTTATAACTAATATTAAAACTAAATAATTTTCATAATTTTCTCATATTGATCATAATGATATATGCAATTTTAATATGTCATAGATTTATTTCTTCCTTTTAAAAATATAACTTATATTTTATGTTTTTTATATTTATTTATTTTAATATAACTTATGTTATTAACTTATATTTTAACTCGTATTTTAAGTCTTGTGTTCATGGAGTATAATACATCAAATTTATTAATTTTCATAATTATGATTTTTTTTTAAATTTCAGATTTTTCCCAGTTTTTTCATGATTAGAATAATGAAATATCAAATCTCAATATGTCATCTATTTATTTTTAGTTTTTAAAAACATAACCCTTTTTAAAGAGTAATACAGAGTAAAGTAAATAAATTTTATTGATTTTTATAATTGTGAATTTGTTTGTTTTAAAAATTACAGATTTTTTACTGTCTTTTTATGATTTGATAATTGAAATATAAACTTTTAATTAGGTGTGGTTTCTTTATTAATTTTAGAATTTTTTTGTATAGTGTAGTGTACAAATTTTACTGGAAACCTGGGAGTCCCATCACGTGTGAAGAGCTTAAATCTCCTACAGAATACCAAGTTCTGCCTGAATGGTATATCAGTAACTTCAAGATATGATTATAACTGTGTTTGCTCAAATTCCTCTTGCTGAGTTTCTACAGAATAAAATTTTGACTTTGAAATGTGCATCAGAATGTTGTTATGTGCATAAGAAACATTCATTAATTTTGTGCATCTGAAATGAATCTTAAATACTTCCACTGAAAAGGCTTTTATCTCGTTTAAAAATAGGCATGTAACAATGTACAAAAAAAGACAACCCTAAATAACTCTTGATCTAATAATCAGATCTTAACGTTCTAGGACTCATTGGTTTTGAGGGGTTGGCCTCAAATATGCAATTACAACTTTTTTAAAATTTGTTATCTCTGGAGTTATTTGACTGAGTAAACTCAAATTTTGTATTTAGCATTGTAGGATTATATTCTTTAAAATTATGTAAAAAATGGTATGTCTAACAATTCAAAATATTTTTGATTATTATTAAGCAAAATAATTACAAATATTTACTAGATGCTATTTTTTGCATGGAATTATCTTTGGTAAACAAATTTTATAATTGTGTGATAGAATTTTTCAATTAGCTTAAAAAGTTCTCAAAATATTCAAAAAGTAAAATTAACATTAATGGATCCTAACTTAGGACCACACACCTGCACAAGTTATTGGGACCATCTTTTTCAAATTGTGGCTATCTCCATTAAAATTAGGGATCAAAAATAGATATCCTTAAAAAATAATTATGTTTGTTTAAAAAAAGTACATTTTTGTGTCTGATTTTTTAAAATATCGTTTGCACTAATTAATTAGCATATTTGAGGTCACCCCTTCAAGCTATTATGATTAAGTCCTAGTATGTGACGATCCGATAATTAGATCATTCCGGGTGTTTGTTTTTTTAGCGCACTGTATATTATAATTGAACTGTTAAAGTTTTATTTGTTGACTATTTGAAAATTACAAAATATTTTTTATTCTTCAAGATATCTACTAGGTTAATAATAAAATGGTTTTATTGATTTCGAATGTGTATTTTTTTATGTTTAAAAGAAAATTTAGCCACCAACTGCTGTACTACAATTTGTACATTTAAAAATTCAACAAGGTGTATGGTGACCATAATTACTAGGAAAATGCAAAGAAATATGTGTGTCCGGAAAATTCAAGAAAATTGATAATTTTTGAGAAAAGTTAAAGAAATTGAAATTCTTATGAAATTTTAATTTAAAACCATTTATGAATGCTCTATCATCACAGGAAATAGATCTTTTTTCGATTATTGTAATATGTTCTTAACTGCTATGAATTTGAAACAGTTATTCATTGTTTGATCAAGTTAAGCCGATCTTTAGCCACAACCCAATATGCAAACTCTGAAGTGATATATTTTCTTGTACCTATAATCTAATACAAAAGAAATAAGAATGAATGGTTGTCATAGTAATGGAAATTAGGATGATTCTCATTATTAAATATTGTTGGCTAAATTCAACCTTTTCTCTTCCGTTCTTTTTTTGTGAAATACAATACAAGAAATGAATGAACAGTTGACATAGTGGCAGGAAATATGAAATCATTCGTACTACTAAGTAACATAAAGTCAAGATTTTCTCTTTTCGATTTTTTTTATAATTGAGCTCATTGCTTTTTTAATACTTTATCGCTTTAGGGATGAATATTTTATGTTTGAAATGACACCAGTTTGAATTATATCTTTTTATATTATTTTAAAATTATCTATGTTAATTTATTTGTACTTCGAGTAAACAAAACATCAAATTCTTTATGCATTTAATTTTTCTGTTTGTGGATGATTAGTGCAACCTAATATTAGATTAATAGTTTTTTTTAAACTTAATTTGTGGGTTGCAGATCAGAAAACTGACAAAACTCCAAAGGTTATTATTTTTGTATCTATAAATGTTGTTAATTACTATTTTTAGTTTTGGAGTAATTTAGATGACATTGAGCATGATTACTTTTTTTAAAGAATTAATTAGTAACGAGGGACTTAAAAATCAAAAATAAGGAAAACTTGGCTTATAATTGTTTTTCAATCAATTCTTAAGAAGATGATATCGTATCCTGCAAGATGTTTTACATAAAATTCACACAATATATGGATATTAAGGGTGACAATTATTGTCCTCTTTTGAGGAAGAAAACTCGACTTTTTAAACCATTAGGGAGATCCGGGCATGCTGAATCTTATTGTTGTTCATTTTTTTAAAAAAAATGTCGAAATGTAACGTATCTGACAGTATTTCGATCATCAAGGTCTACTATAGAAGCAATTTTTTTTACGAACTTCGGTATTCTCATGTGCCTATTTCATAACAATTAAAGGCTAACGTCTGACTTATGAGCATGATGGCATTTTTCACATTTTCCAACGTTTTCCTGTCATTTTGACTCCTCTCCGATTTCTTACTTTCAAGACACTTATGTCATTTACACCACTTAGTTAGAAGTCTTCATTTAATTCGAGATCCTATAAGATTTTTAAAAATGACAATTTTAACTGCATTACTTTTCACCAGACATGGCCAAGGCATCTTAATCTATTTCTCCGGATGACCTTTGTCATCTGTAGCTGTCCATAGAACCAGATATAACTCAAAATAATATCTTGTTCGCCAACAGCCTCTCTCGTGTATCCGGCCAAAATAGCCTTGGTGAGTTTTCTTTCAAAAATATACAGAACACGCTGGATGCCTGCATTAAGTCTTGAGTTTTACTTGCATAGAGCAAGACAGGTCTAGTCTTCTTCATTTTTATTTTTGTTCTGAGTCTTATAAATTTAGTCTTGTGTTATATATACAGTCCTTGTTTTGAGTCTTATATAAGAAATTAATACATTTTTATTTTTATCGAGCCAAATGTAACTTAAAATTCCATCTAGTTCACCAACAGCCTTTCTCTTGTACGAGGCCAAAAATAGCCTTGATGAGTTTTACTGAGCACGCTGGGTATCTACATTAAGTCTTAAGTTTTACTTGCATAAAGTAAGATCGGCAGAACAATATTCTTATACATTTTTATTTTAGTTTTTTGAGTGATTAAGTTTGATCTTAACATGCCAGTCGATGCATGTCACGAACTAAATCCGAATATCTATAATTACATTTAAATTTTGCATATATTATTTTGAACTGATTAATTTTTAAAAGTTTTTTATTTCGTGTAACTCAGTAAAGATCCCCCTGAGTATTTCGTGTTCCATAATGCTTAGCTAATTTCTAAAAGAACATTCAAAAACTCACCGTTTTATTTCACCAATTATTTAAAAAAAAAATAATTTTGTTGAAAATCTTTGCGAGGGATTTCTGTTCTCTGAATATTAAATGGGAAAGGTAAATCAGTAAACTTTCTAATTTTGGTATCACCAGATTTTGCAAACCCTTCATGTTTCTTTTGTGGGAAACATATTCAATAGTAGTGGCGAATTAATGCCAAAATTTTTTAAACAAATATAAATTCTAACAAAACTTTTATCTAAATTTTCACTGCGTTAAAATTTTTATACCTCAGTTTTAATGCATGTTTTAATTATTTATATGTATTCTGATGAATAACAATCTTTTCAATTTACTAAAATATTAATACAATAGCTTTCCTACAACTAGGAAAATTTTTTCTGAAGATATGCATGATAATCAACCTTAATAGTTTTAAAATCATTGTTTAGAAAATATGGAGAAAAACACTGTGCATATTACACATTAGCAGGGCCGGATTAAGCGTACGCGGGGCCCTAGGCCATTCAAATTTTTTGGGCCCTTAGATTAAATTTTTTTCTTGTATATTTTTTATTTATTCAGATATAAAAGTATTTATATATCTTTTCCTTTAAGAAAGCATATTTAAAATAAAAATANTTCAAGACACTTATGTCATTTACACCACTTAGTTAGAAGTCTTCATTTGATTCGAGATCCTATAAGATTTTTAAAAATGGCAATTTTAACTGTATTACTTTTCACCAGACATGGCCAAGGCATCTTAATCTATTTCTCCAGATGACCTTTGTTATCTGTAGCTGTCCATAGAACCAGATAAAACTCAAAATAATATCTAGTTCGCCAACAGCCTCTCTCGTGTATCCGGCCAAAAATAGCCTTGATGAGTTTTCTTTCAAAAATATACAGAGCACGCTGGGTATCTGCATCAAGTCTAAGTTTTACTTGCATATAGCAAGACTGGCAGAGGAAGAGTCTTATACATTTTTGTTTTGAGTGTTATGTAAGAATCTTATACATTTTTATTTTTATCGAGTCAGATGTAACTCAAAATTATATTTAGTTTGCCAACAGCCTCTCTCCTGTACTTGGCCAAAAATAGCCTTGAGAAGTTTGCTTTAAAAAAGATCCAGAGCACGCTGGGTATCGGCATTAAGTCTAAGTTTTGCATGTAGCAAGACAGGTAGAGGAAGAGTCTTATACATTTTTGTTTTGAGTCTTATATAAGAATCTTATACATTTATTATTTTTATCGAGCCAAATGTAACTTAAAATTCCATCTAGTTCACCAACAGCCTTTCTCTTGTACCAGGCCAAAAATAGCCTTGATGAGTTTTCTTTCAAAAATATACAGAGCACGTTGGGTGCCTGCATTAAGTCTTAAGTTTTACTTGCATAAAGTAAGATGGGCAGAACAAGATTCTTATACATTTTTATTTTAGTTTTTTGAGTGATTAAGTTTGATCTTAACATGCCAGTCGATGCATGTCACGAACTAAATCCGAATATCTATAATTACATTTAAATTTTGCATATATTATTTTGAACTGATTAATTTTTAAAAGTTTTTTTATTTCGTGTAACTCAGTAAAGAGTATTTCGTGTTCCATAATGCAAAGCTGACCTGCGGCAAATTTCAAACAGAGCATTCAAAAACTACCTCTTTACTTTTACCTATTATTTAAAAAAAAATAATTTCGTTAGAAATCTTCTTCTTCTATTTCTTATTTACGACGCTATTTGTGATTTAGATTAGGAATTCTTGCAGAGAGGCCAACTTGCTCCGGGCAGCAGATAAATATTTTCGAGTGGTAGTCTTTTATTTATGTATGATCCTTTGTTTAGTAAATTTGATTAGTAGGGATTTCACTTACCACTACTTCTAAATAATTTAAAGGCTTATCTAGTACGCCACTTTGTTTCAGAAAAGTTTTTTTATTAAATAGGAAAGGTAAAGCAATAAACTTTCTAATTTTGGTATAACCAGATTTTGCAAACCCATCATGTTTCTTTTGTGGGAAACATTAGTAGTGGCGAATTAATTTTTTTTAAACAAATAAAAATTCTAACAAAATTTTTAGTGCATTAAAATTTTTATGCCTTAGTTTTAATGTATATTTTAATTATTTATATGTATTGTGATGAATAACAATCTTTTCAATTTACTAAAATATTATTACAATAGCTTTCCTACAACTAGAAAAAAAAATTCTGAAGATATGCATGATAATCAACCTTAATAAGTAGTTTTAAAATCATTGTTTAGAAAATATGGAGAAAAACACTGTGCATATTAGGAGTTCACACATTAGCACATTCACGGATTAAGCGTACGCGGGGCCCTAGGCCGTTCAATTTTTTGGGCCCTTAGATTAAATTTTTTTCCTGTATATTTTTTATTTATTCAGATATAAAAGTATTTATATATCTTTTCCTTTAAGAAAGCATATTTGAAATAAAAATAAATAATAAAAAATTAAATTTTACTTTATTTTATTAAATTAGAACTTAATTTAACTTAGTTTTTTTAATTTTTTTTTCAAAAAATCCATTTTAAGGGGGCCCCCAATCATTGGGGGTCCCAGGCCATGGCCTAGTCTAGCCTAATGGGTAATCCAGCCCTGCACATTAGTTTATAACCCATTAATACCTGGGCATTATTTCCTATGAATTCCTCATAAGTTTTCTAAGCATTGAAAATACCTATATGAAAAAAGTGGAGTACACAAAGAACCAGATATAATTCACTTCCTTAAATTAAATCAACTTAACCGGAGTGCACAGATTATTGGATAAATGACATCTATACTTTAAAACAGATTCTTATGGCTGGATCAGGGTTTTCCAACTTACATGAGACCGGGGACCACAATTAAAAACATCAGTCAAATGGCGGACCGCAACTTTGTCAAAATTTTATATGGGACACTTTTTATGTTTGAAGGAACTTTAAATTTTACTGTCAGATTTTTATCAAGCTGTTCAAATCAAAAGTATTGAATAACAAATAATAAATATTTTCTTGGATGTAAAACCCGAGAAATAAATTTTTTTTTGCACCGTTGATATGTTAAATTTCACAGAAACGGAGAAATTAGTTATTATTTTTTTTTAACGAAAGAAAAGTATTTTAAACTCATATACATTTTTCCGAAAATTTTCTGCAAAAAAATGAAAACTAATATATTTTAGTTCGCTGGCCACAAAAAAGGGCTTCGTTGACCGGATACGGTCCGCTGGCAGCCAGTTGGTAATCACTGGGGTAGATCATTAATGACCCCCTGTAGAGGGAAACTTAGTCTCTGATTGGTTGATGACGAAGAAAATTACTTCCTTATTCTACATATTACGCCACTTATACACACAAGGACAATTACGTCAAAAAGAGATGCGTGGAAAGTTTTTGTAAAGAAGACCTTGGCCCTCACAGGGTTGTCGAGTCAGGGGCAAAGATGATGGATGTATTTTTTTTTTACCTATCACTTCAGATTCGTTTTTCTAATTTCGTGTTTTGGGATGTTGCTCTTTATGGATTTAAACAGAAATATTAATTTAGCGCCTGGTGAAAAATATGTTAAATATTTTAGACATTCTACTTATTGTACCCGGTATGAGCAGCCTGATTCAGAGGGGACCTTCGAATGCACAACTTGCTACTCTGAAAACAAAAGAGTTTTTGAATTTCATTCAAATCCAGAATTTTCTTCTTCTTATAAAGCGTGTGGCGATAAAAGATACTTACCCCATTATAGACAGAAGCATAATTAAAAATAACGATAGCTGTAAATCTGTTAGTAAAATTAAAAATGTTGTTAACCTGCAGTTTTTGTAAGATAAAATATGTTGGACAAACTAGTAACTCTCTTAATATTAGAATTAATGAACATCGTTCCGATATAAGCAGTAATAAAATTATCATTAACCTAGAATTGAATCCTTTTAAAGTACATAATTTTAACAGTGCTAAAATTAATATTTTAGATTTAGTAGAAGATATTGATTTAAGACTACAAAAAGAAAATTATTACATGTTTTTATACAAAACAATTTTGCCATATGAGCAACTAATATATAGTATGTTAGTTGCTCATATGGCAAACTCCTCAACTAACTCCTCAGTGTTTCACATTAAAGATGAGCGTACGAATAGAGGTAAACAGGGATCAGGACATAATAAAAACTCTCTTGATAGTGACAAATGAAACGTAAATTTTATTTCTGATAAGGAAAATATTTTACTAAACATTATAACATGTATTTAAGCTTCAAAATTTTATTAACTTTCCTTTTATTAATTTACACTTCAAAATTCTTTGTTTCGTTCTTGTAAAAGCTAAAATGAGTAAAATTTCACCAAATAAAAAGAAACATTTATATAATTTATATTTTGCTATTAACTTTCAAAATCCTATTTTCAAAGTTTAAATTTCATAATATTCTTAAAAATTTTAAAAATTTGTTTCAGTTAAAAGATTTTAACATAATTAAAAGCTATTAATATAATATAACTCTTGGTTGAACTGTTTTTAATTATAATGATACTGGCCAAAATTTAGGGAAAATAAATATATTTGATTATAAATATCACAGTGAAGAAAAAAAATATTTTGAATTTGTTAATAAGCTTCATAAACATATTATTACTGGTAATTTAAATAATTGTAGAAAACTTAGAACTAAGTAATTTGATGTTAAAAGACACACAATTTAGACCCATTTACCAAATATCATTTAATAAAATTCTAGAATACTTTCTTAATCGATATCTGTAATTTTTCTCATAAGATATCAAAAAGATTATATTTACATTTAGGTATGTTAACCGAATGGAAATGGGCTGTTTATTATTAGTTTAAAAACTTTATTTTTAATAATAAGGAAAATTTAAATAACAGCGACAATTCTACAAAATTTTCCAAAATTGATCGATAAAAAAATAAATAAGGTTTTAAAAATAGTAATAATTTTAAACAAGGAGTTAAAAAAATAGTAAAAATTTTAAACTAAGCAATTTAATTAATAATATTATCATAATTTTCTTTCGCTTTATATAAGAGGTAACAAATTAAAATTAATAATATACAATTTCCATACTTAATTATCAGTTCGAAACTTCATAAAATTCCTATTAAATTTAGAACAATCACTTGTACTTACCTAACTAAACAAAGCACCATTTTCTCTAACTATTTAAATAAAATTATTAACAATATTAATAAAGAAGTTCTTTTTGGATTATTACTAATAATCAACCAATTTTAGAATTTATTAAACAAAATAAAATTAATTCTATTACAGCTTCCGGATAGCTTTCCCCTTTTTGAACTAAAATATGTTCTTCTAAGTTATGAGTAGAAAAATAACCTTAATTGCGATTTTGATTATTGGGAAATTATAATTAATATTTCTCTTTTGAATATTTATTTTTACGATAGAAAACATATTTTTGTTCAAATTGATGGAATACCACGAAGAACTTATTTTTCATCTCTCTTAGCTAACTTAATTTCCCACTATTATGAAAAAAATTACATACTCTTAATATTAAATTTGTTTTTGGATTTATTGATGATTTAACAATATTTAATTTTCAAAATTATACAATTTTGTTAAATAATATTTAAGCTTATTAATAATCTTGCTTCATAATCATACTGATAATATTAATTTTAATTTTTGATTTATTAGCTGATTTATTAAACTGATTTATAAACCTATATTAGGTAGGTATTTTAGTTACGTCACACTAGAGTTGCACAATGGGCTATTGGCGACGGTCTGGGAAATATCCCCGAGAATGATCCGAAGACATGCCATCGCAATTTTGATCCTCTGCAGAGGGGATGGCTCCTCCGGTTTGGTAGCTGGGCGACCTGCGAGCGAAAGTCGAGCACTTTACGGTGGAACAGTTTAGCGAAGACCGATACCGAGCACCCTCGGTCCCTACATAGGCTGATCAATGTGATCACCCACCCGCTTACAGACCGCAGCCAGTGATGCTTGACTTCGGTGTTCTACTGAAAATTGTGTTTCTACGATATGACCCCTGAGGGACTAAAATTTTTGAATATAGGTATTAAAAAAGACGAAAATATCTGCATTGTTGATTTATACGATAACAGAAATTATTTTAATTTTAAAATAAATAAACTAATTAGTTGGAATTCTAATGTTTCTAATAACATCTATTTAAATACTATTTTTAATCAAATGAATCGAATTAAAAGAATATGTAGTAATGTTTATTTATCCAAAAGACAAACTCTTTCAAAATTTGTTTAAAAAAACAATTGATAACCAATTAATGTAATTAGGTTCTGTGCAAAATCATTGAGTTAATTATATGTTATTATTATTAATAAATTTATTAAAAATTTCTTTGTTAACTAAATTTATATTTTACCATGTTCACATCCAATTCATGACTAAAAATCTTCAAAAAATTTAAAAGGAATTTTTGTTTTAATAAATGTTAATAATTTATCTGAAATCATTAAAACTGTATAATTAAAAATCTACCTTACAAATTATAAACTTTGAATTATCTCGTCTAATATTATTGCCTTGCGCTCATCATGTTCGGGCCTATCTGAGGTAACTAACAAATCAAACGCGCTTCAGTACTTCAGTTAGAACGCGCTATAAAAAGTTACCTCTATCCTCTATTTACGCTTCTATTGTCATATTTTATATTCTGGCAAACTTGCTATGAAAATATTTTAAATCATTTTTGAAAATATCGGTATGTGTAAGTTAATTTAAATTCGCTACTAGCTTTATATATTGCATTTTGTATTTTATTCTGTATTTTTATTTTTATTTATTATTTTCTTTTTTTTATTATTTTTTTTTCTTTTTTTGCTTTTTAATTTCTATATTTTTGTTTGAAATGTTTTATTTTGTATTTTTTACTTAATATGTTCTCTTTTGGTTTCAATTTTTTCGGGTACATCTCACTCTATTGCATTGATGTATTTTGCTTTGATTATATTAATACAATATTAGAAAGCACTCTTTTTTTGCGGATAAAATCGTGTGAGCTGATGAAGAGATTATATATTTTAATTATTTTGTTTTCAGACTTTTTATTTTTTTTTAAATAAAATTCTTAAATAATTTTTAAAATATTTTATTTTTATAATTTTTCTTCTTATTCTTTAATACATTTTGATTATATTTTTTTCATGTTTTCTCTATATTTTTAACTTTTTTATGAATTTAACAAACTTGCAGCTTATGCGCAGAAAATAAAATAAAACTTATCATTGTCACGGTATATATATATATATATATATGTATAATAAATAAATAAATACATGAAAACACTAAGAGAGTTTAGAAAAACAATAAGTTTCATTTATTGCGCTTAAGCTGCAAGTAAACAGCACTCATTAGATAAGTTCAAAATGAAGAATAAAACAAAGAAAAATTATAGACATATTAAAAAAGGGGGGGTGGGAAATAATAAGTAAAAAAATAACAAACAACTTTTCCGGCTTTTTTTCCGGTTTTTTAATTAACATTTCATTTTTTTTTTTTAATAAAATGTTATTTGTTATTTTTTTTACTTACTATTTCCCACCCCCCTTTTTTTTAATATGTCTATAATTTTTCTTTGTTTTATTCTTCATTTTGAACTTATCTAATGAGTGCTGTTTACTTGCAGCTTAAGCGCAATAAATGAAACTTATTGTTTTTCTTAACTTTCTTAGTGTTTTCTTGTATTTATTTATTTATAATAACATTTTTTATAACCCCTGTTNCCAATGCTCATAATCATAATCAATTCTCAAACAAACACTTTCTGCAGTGGACACTGTAAGGAGATTTATTGAGAGGCAGCTGAATATGTCAGAGGAGAAATTTAAAGCCCTAGTCCACTTAAAAAGTGCTATAGACAAACTTTCTTACACATTTCTAAAGCAAACAACTATTGAATCTTTTTAAGTGTAAAAAGTATTTTTAGAATAAATATGGAATAGTAAATAAGATATGTAAAGAACATTTTTCTTTATTTTACCATCGATAACATGCGATTTTCGATAATACGAATTTTTTCTCCTCTTCCTTCAAGTTCGAGATATCGAGGTTTGACTGTGTATATATATACATTTTTTCTACAACAATGGATAAATAGTAATTAAAACAAAATAAAAATAAAAAACTCTTGGCAAACTGGAATTTCCAAAAACAAAAAGGGAGGTATTTTAATTTTTAAACGAATTATGAACAAATACAGTCCTTTCAGCACGTCAAATTTTAATTTTATAGTTGCATTACAGCGACGGCCTTCAGAGCGGTCTGCATGTTATTTTTTTCTACAAATTCAATAGTTTATAATTCTCGAACTATCTGTCGACTGTTAATTTTTTTTTATTCTATCTTATTTCCTGTACATTTTTCTGCTCACTTTCATTATTTCAAGTTTCTAAATCAAATAATGTTTTGGTGCAACAAAATAAAATGTAACCTTGTAGCTATCTGAAAATTCGAATTAATCCAACTGTTATAATAGTGCCATTACGAAGAAATTCTTACAAATAAAGTTTTAAATAATTTACACAATCATTACGACACATTTGTAAGAATCGTGGGAACCTTGCAAAGGAATTAAAAAGAATTATTATTTTTTTTAAGTATATCTTTCAAACGATAACTAAGCTGCTTTTGAATGAAGTGTGGTTCAGTTTTATGCGCATTTATTTGCCATAAACAAAACAAATATCCGGAACAGGCTATAAAAATGAAAATCACTCTTTTAGAATCAGAAAACAGTCATCAAAATCTAGTATATGTTTGAAGAGCAACCTGTAAACCAGTTCGGAACTGCGTATTAAATAAATGTCACGGAATAAAAAAAAAAAATGATTCACAGAAAGTGATGTTGCATGACAGTGCAAGAGGTCAGCACACTTTCGATTGCAAATTTTCAAGGCTGTCAACCACGGGTCAATATTCCCGTGTAGTCAGGTAACTTTTTTCTTTTAATTATAAATTGAAGATTCATCTAAATTCTAACCCCTAAATGTGAAAAAACTAATCCGGAGTTTTTGGTGGATCTAGTTAGAGCTGGCCAGTCTGGTGGTGTGTGTGATAGTCATGAATGTTAACGTTAACATCATCGTCATCACATTGCTAGTAAGTAGTACTCCATTTTTTTTTAACTATTACACATGCAAATAGTTGTTCAATAATGCATTTAAAGCAAGACTAAATTACTTACTTTTTTTTTCATTGAAGCCACAGCTGGACGGTGCTCTTTGTAAATTGCAATGATATAAAAATTTGTTGTAAAAATAATGGTTCCATTGTTCAAATTACCTCTGCATTTTCTTATGTTAGCTGCTATTTCAGTTTAAATTACACGATTCTGATTTAAAATTAAATGTTTTGTGTCACTAATATATCAAGTTAGACAGGTATGTTTTGTTTTTCCAACAAAACATACCTGTCTAATTATAACGATGCTGTTTTTATGTTTTTGGAAAAAAAGAAAAAAAAAACTGATAGAATATCTTCTGGTCAAGCGACTTTAAAGGTTCTGAAATGCTCAATTAAAAAAACCAGATAAAGCTATTTAAGAAGCTACTACTGAATAATAATTTTTCGTAATGTTTAATGAAAACAGTAAATGATAAACCAATTAATATAAAATAAGCATTTAAAATTAAAATTTCGAATCAATAATGTGAATTAACTTCCAGCGCTGTTGTTAAAAAAATGTCCCTTGGATATAACATTAAAAGCGTTTTTATAACATAGCTGCCTTTTTTTTAAACTACTTCTCATGGAATTTTATTTTAGTTTCAATAGGAGGAAAACAATTGAAATGACCTTTGTAAGCCTTTGCTAAGCAAACAGCTATTTTTTGTTGACCTTTGTAAGAAATTACATTTCTTGCGCAATTTAGAACGTTATCTGAATAACACACCAGGTAGCGTTCTCATTGGAATTAGAAATCACATGATGCATAAATAACCGTAATAATAAACAAAGAATTTCCAAGTATCCTTGATTAACATCAGCGTATATAATAGTTATACAACGATATTATAGTTTATAATAATAGTTATTACAACAATATTAAAAATTAGCTTTTGCTAAATATTTAACGATTTCTTATATTAATCAAAAGTAGCCAATGTGAACCAATGACTTCCTCTGAAGATTTCTTCATAATGAATTCCGATTTATTCCAATTTATTATCTTCAATTCTATTCATTAATTGCAAGAAAATCAGAATCCACCGAATCAGCCCATCTCAACCGCAGCCTTCCCTGCGTTCTTGTTCCAGTGGTTTTAAAAAGTAATATCTTTTTTATTGTATATTCATCACTCATTCGAGTCACGTAGGATATCCAATTTATTCTATTTTTTTTATGTATTTAATAATATGAGGTTGTTTATATACCTTGTACAGTTCAAAGTCAAATCTCCTTTTCCACTTATTGTTTTCATTTACACCTCCAAGTACACTTTCCAAAATCTTTCTCTCAAATATTGCGTTACAATTTTCCTCCAGTTTTGTTTTCTCCAGCTTCAGAAGCATATGTCAAGACAACCCTGACAAGATTTTTGTAAATTAAGAGCTTTGTTTTTCTAGAAAGAAACATAGATTTAATAAATCTTCGCAGCTCATAGATTCTCTGTTATCAGTAGTAATAATTGATCCTAAGTAAGTAAAACTCCTCACAATTTCAAATTCAATGCAAGATAGGTGATTGGGATTCTGTTTCTTGAGAATAACATGTATTTTGTTTTCTTTACATTTATGATTACGCCAATTTGTCTTGCAGCCACCTTAAGGGCAAGTAATGCATCTTTCAGAGCAGGAAGGGAACGAACAACAGTAAATGCAAGTAGTTGTTCTAATCTAGTAAAAATATTACCACTGGTTTTGATATTTGAAGCACGAATAACTCTCTCAAGTGCAATATTAAAAAGAAGTCAGTAGAGAGAATCTCAGAATTTTAATCCTACACTTTTGTGTCTTTCAATGTAAGTTGCGCCAGTTTAATTTTGAAGGTATTTTAAAATCCTTCATTGTTTCAAGAAGATAATTTCTACCGATACTATCAAAAGCAGCCTTGAAATAAATAAAACGATAATGTCTTGCTTCCATTAGTACGTGATCAATTTGATAGCATAAGTGCCATCTGAGACACGCCAAAGTAACATTATGAACATTTTTATGTCGAAAGGATGTGCTGTTCGTCCATTATCATTGGTCGTATCATGTAAACCAAATCCTCCAATTGCAAATTTAAACTCCCTTTCTCTACCTTCTTAAGTATTTATATCACCCAAAATAATTTTTGTATCATATTTTGGACAACTGAAGTAAATTTTGTCTAAATTTTCAAAGAAAATTTCGTTTTGTTTCTTTGTTTTATCTTCAGTTGGTACATAAGACCAGATAATATTGAAATTAAAGAACTTTTCCTTAATTCAGACCTTACACAGTTTAGGAGAGACTGCTTCAAAATCCAAAATCAGGTGTTGTATTCTTTTACTTACGATAAAGCCAGTGCCTTCAATATGTTTTTTAGGATGACAACTGTAAAAAAAAACAGTATGATTCCTTTTTGTTCCATGGTAAGTAGTGATAAATAGTTTAAAATTAAGAATAGTAAGAGCTTATATTACACCAAACGGAAAACAGTTACGTATGAAATTGTTTTATTACTAATTGTTCTTCTTTTCAGTACTTTAGCAGTTTAAAATTAAATAACATCATCGCTCTACATATAAAACCTTGTTTTGAGTTCTGTTTAAAAAATTTCTGCTTTAGTTTGTTATAACTGAGGATTTCTGTTTATAAGAGTGGCAACAAAGTGTATCCCTAGCAGTAAATAACTTGGGCCCTCATTGGGCCAATATTCATGAATCTTGGCTCCGTAAGGGTTCAAAGATTTCATATTAGAAAAAACTTTATTTTTCCGATATTGGCCCCATGTAGAATTTTCCGATCTTCCTGATATTTTACAGCCACTTAACAACCAATTTCGGTCCTATACAGAATTGTCAGATCCACCCGATATTTTATATCCATTATTTAGCCAATGTAGGTTTTATATTGGCCAATGTAGGCCCTATATAGGCCATTCTAGGACCTATGTTAAAAAAATCTAGAGATCCCAATATTGGTCCCTCGGTACATGTCCCTATAGGATCCATATCGAGGTAATTTTGAACCCAACTGGCCAAGGAAAAATTGTTGCTAGAGATTTTTCATTTCTGTTTTAATAAACCTGATTTAAAGTTATCACTGAGGATATTTCACATCCACACTGTGGTCGGTGCAAGCCTGATGATCGACCAGCCATCGGTGAGATTCGCACACGGTTCACCTCATTGGAAGGTGAACGCTATATCCCCTGAAATGTATTTTTCGATAAATTGCTAATCTTTTTATCATAGTTTTTTAATAAAGTATGATTATTTGATAATTATAATTAACGATCACGCATAATTGTACATACCATCATCTTCCAACTAATGCGAAATTTTCATAATTTCGTAACATTTATATTCGGCAGCGATAAAAATAATTTGTTCAACCCATCTAACCACTCCACCATAAAAATAAGTTATCCACTACATAGAGCAATCGGAAACGTGTAATAGCTCCACTCTAACTCTCGGACTTGCTTATGCTGCTACGGAACTGGACCGGCTGACCATAAACAATTGAAATAAATGTTTGAAAATGAAGAGTTTTTATTCATGCCCATGGTAATAACATACATTTTAACACTAAACATTCGTAATTTTCCGGAAAAATAAGCAGGGTGCTCCGTAAGTACCGCCTTTTACATCTATTTTTAGAATCCCAGTCAAGAAAGAAGTTCAAAAAAATTTGTCTCATAATATTATGAAGATGAATGTTCAAGCGAAGAATTAACAAAAACATCTCAGAAAACAATCGAAATAAGCGAGATTGTTAGCAGGAAAATATCAAAACCAGTTTCATTGTCTGATCATTTTTGATTATCACCTTCCAATCTTCCCAAATCTGTCGCATAGATTTTCGCGATTTCGGTGAGGTCTTCCTCAGCAGCGATTCGTCTTTTTAATTCGGATTAAGATCCGTAATGAGCATTTCTATTACGTCACTTCTTATAAGGGATTCAAAATATATATTAAACGTAGTCCCAGTATATTGCATATTTTTTTTAAAGCACTTATTTTACCATTTTTAGGTAATCATTAATCTAGTCGACAGCGGAAGCACTGGATCAAAATTTGGTTATAAGTCAGGAATCAAAGATTTTATATCAGAAAAAACTAGAGGTACGTAAATCTAATCTATTTATATTTAAGCATTAACACTCTAGAATTATGTAAGATGCTCAGTAATAACCATTCTTTTTATATATTCATAGAATCCTTGGCATAAAAATAGCAAGCACATTCATATTAAAGGGGGGATAAACGAAATCGCTATCGAAATCTGATGAATCATTACTGAGAAAGACATGACTGATTCTTGGAGGAAGCAGAGAAGAAATTAATGTTGGTTATTAGAAAGCTCCAAGCATGATCAGGCAATCAAACTGTTTTTGATTTTCTCATTCGAAAGATTTCGATATCGTTTTTGTTTTCCTCCCAATTAAATGATAATTTGTTATCTATATGTATACTTTTTGACTTTATTAGAAAAAAAAAAATTCTAAAAACATATATTAAAGAGGGTTATGTATTTTGTGATTTTTCAATTGTTAGAATTTAAAGTGAGTAACTTTCCTAGCTTTACTAAAATTTTTGCTTAGCTTTATTGTAATTTAAATGCAAATAGGAATAATTTTTAGAATAATATTAAAATTTCTCCAATTTCTAAAAAAAATAAATTAACTAGCTGTTAATTGATCAAAATAGGCATAATTTTTTACTTATACTATCTAATATTATCACATTATTAAATTCTTTAAACAATGAAAAAATTTAAACTTTGAGATTTTTAACTTTATGTTGAACATTACTATATTAGTAATTAAGATATTAATAAATTATTAAAAATTTTTGTAACCAGTTTGTTATTTACATATTTTCCTAATAAATACAGAGGTTTTGATTACAACTATATTATCTTTTAATCGGCAATATTTTGAAAAAATTGGACGACTTTCATATATATTTACTTAGTAATAAATACGTGTTTCATCCAAGCAGTTTCACCTCATACACAGGGTGTTCTGTAAAGACCGCCCTTACTGTGCATTTTTCCAGAATGAAAACAATAAAACATGCACATTGAGGTCGCACATTCATACTTAACTGAGGAAAAAATAAAAACGCTTTTGAAATATGTATATATGAGATGTAAGTGAATGAGTATTTTCTTTTCTTCCTGACGTCGAAAAAAAACTTTTTTAAGTAAGAAATCAGGGAAATAAGCAAATCTTAATGAATGGATGACATGAATGAATGAAATCTTAATTAATCTCATGAAATGCTTTAAAATTTCAAATTAATTAGAGGAACTTAAAATACAGCGCGTAATCAATCGCTGTATTTTAAGTTCCTGAATAAAAAGTGTAAGATTTTGATTTATTTTGTGAATTTGCTCATTAGAGATATCCGGATATTCCATATAAGGTTAATCAAACTTTTTATTTATTCTGTCCCTGATATTATGAATTATCCTCGAATTAGCAAGTAATATTTCGATATAATAATATAGCGAATAATCTATGAATTCTTTAAATTGGGGTCTGACTTACCGAATGAATTCTAGAAATTCTCTAAAAATTGAGACACAGTATCAAGAAGTATGACATGACACATTTTGATCAAAATTAAAACATTTAAAATCAGCAGATTAAATAATTTTATGCAATTAGTTTTCATATTTTTCCTCAAAATAAGTACAGATCTAACCATTACTGCTGCTATGGTCACAAATACCATTAAAAAATAAATTTTAAAATATGATCTGTAACAAGTGTTTTGATTCTGAACTGCTAGTATATGTTTATGCAATAAAAAGGGTGATGGGAGGAGGGGCACAGTATGTATTTCTTAATTATTATCTTTATTGCATATTAGTTTCCTTGATGTGCCGGTCAAGTGATATTCAAGTGAATTTGAATTTCTCCTACCCTTTCCGAGGATTGGTGCATGCAGGGAAAAAAGACAGCGGTTGCAGTTTCCGGGGTGACGGAAAGCTTTCCTACTCACTTAATGTTCCTCATGCTTCTTGTGGCACCATTCATGTAGTAAGTAATTATACATCACAAGTAAACTGATTTGCTGTATTAATCCTCCAAACATTGAGTACCTAAATAAAATAATACTGCCCTGCACTGCATTCCCATTGAACAGCTGCAGCTAAAAGTCCTGAAAACTCTGCTGAGGGGGTTAAGAATCCTTTTAAAAATTCCAAAATTGATTAAATTAATTCTACCTTCAATTATACATAGTAAAACCTAATAGTATATTGTAAATTGTAACAAATAGTAAATAAACAAAGGATATTTCATTCTACTTTAAAATGTAAGAGTTTGACATAAATAAGTAACACATTATCAAAAATAAATAAAACAACTGCGCCAGAATTTTTTTTCCTGTTTACAAAATCCCAAAATAGAGTTTTAATTAGTGTCTTTGTTCTCTGTTGTAACAAGTGAATCATTTTGGGTGTATGTCCTGCCACACAAGGGGGATTAAAATTTTTAAAAATACGACTTATATATATATATATATATAGATATATAAATTGTATTTTTAAAAATTTTAATTCCCCTTGTGTGGCAGGACATATAAATTAAATAGTTCCAGCAAATTACTTAGTGTTGCAAGCACTATGAATGAATTTTACGAAGGTAATCAGGTTTACAATTACACCAAGTGAAGCAAATTATCCACAAAGTAAAAAGTTAAGTTTTTAAAATGAATAGTCAAATGTGAGTTTTATCAGGAAGGTATATGCATCTATTTACAGGAAGGTAGCAGTACAAAATGAGTAACATTCAAAGAAAAAATTAATGATGGACTTTTCCATAAAAGGGGCTCCCAAATCTATGTCCATGGCCTTTGCTGATTTTTCCTATGTGTTCACTGCTGTACAGCCATGATGAAAATATTTCAGTTTCCAATAAAAATGCCCTGTAAATGTATAAGTTCTTAATAAAAATTCATCTCGAAAAAAAAAAAAGAAATTCTTAGTAAACACCATTGAAACAATACTCTAAAATTTGCTCTTAGGTATCAAATGATGCAGGACTCCAGCTCTAAAGCATCCTTTCGTTAAAGACAAAAATAATTTTATTTAGTTTTTACTTTTGTTTGTAGTTAATGATTTAATATATACAGTAGGGAACCGATTATCTGGAACGATCGGGATAACTGATTTTTCCGGTTTTCTGAATCGCTACAAAAAGCCGTTTTTTTTTTTTTTGTTAAACCCAACTAAAAAAAAGAAAAATATTTGGAAACAATCCTAAAAAGAAGAAAAAACGATGAAGTAATAAACTAATGATTCCAAAATGAAGGTAAGGTAAACATCTTTCAAAAAAGAAAGAAAAATCCTAAAATCTTATGAGGAAAAAAACTTTTTAAAAAAATGGCGGGAAAATGTATCGAATTTCGTTCCGGTTTTTAGGTTTTCTGATTTCCGGATAACGGGCTCTGTACTGTATATATATATATAATATATATATATATATATTGACGATTTAATGTACGGATTTTTATGATTTAATAAATGTATTAATAATAACAAAATTAAAAATATTCTGTTGCAGACACCACAAGACAGTTTTGCAAATACCCTCACAATACGTTACCACCCAGCATTGGAGTTGGAAGGAGATGAAATTAAGACTATTCTCTGTAAATACGGAACTGGAAGTATACAATTAGGATAAATATTATTAAAAATTATTATACATAAATTAAGACTTTTTTTCTTACAGTAGTGCTATTTTACCGTAAATTAAATGATCAAAAGTATAATAATGTTTTAATACACAATATAAATATTATTATAGTTTGCACAATTAGATAAAAATGTTGCGCACTAATTATATATGAAGATCAAGGCGGGGGTGAAGAAATGGCTGATGAAAGCTGATTCCGGGAAAATGAAATTTAAAAAAAAAAAAAAATTCAAGAATTATCAGAAGCAAGAATACAATACAAGTCATTCACAACTTGTTAACCATAATTTACAGAGCCCTAGGTAACAGATGTTCAGAAAATGATGTTACAGAGTTAGTGAACTGTAACTTATTTGTTTGCATTTCTAGTTTTTATCTGTTAATTATCATGTAACAAAATTAATGCAAACATTTTTTCGACGGTAAAATATAGTTTTTTGACTGATTACATGAAAATTTAACTGATTGAAAGAAAACTGATTTCTTACCAGGAGAGCAAACCTGCGTTGAGGTTGAAAGTTGAATCAATTTAAGCAGATATATTTTATTTTCAATATACTCTAAAAACAGCATAATACATTTAATAAAGAAGTCTAACTTTTATTTGCTTTATTTTTGAATAGAAATTTTGAGAAACAGATATCGCACATCTCTTTGTAAAGTTGAATTTTCAAACCTAAATTTTTTTTATAAAAATCAGGATGTAGATTTATACACCGGTAATCAAGTCGGATATTTGCTGATCATGAAATAGAGATGCAATAAGAACAATGAAATAGATATGAATAACTCTGTATAAGACTTATACAGAGTTATTCATATTTATTTCATTCAGAGTTATTCATTGTTATTCATATTATTCAGAGTTATTCATATAATCTATTACGAACTTTTCGAGAATTTAAATTTTGATGCTTATTTTTGCGAAATTTTTTTTTTTTTACCGAAAATCTCTTTTATGAACTATTTTAATAAAATTCAAATTTTTCCTAAAGTGTAATTTCATCAGAAATAAATTTCTAATATAAAACTAAAAAATTATTTAGAACATTTTATAAACAACTAACTTTAAGTTTTAAAAAGACAACAAGGATTGGTAAATATTATTACATTTTATATAAATATTTGAAAAATTTCTCTTTGAAAATATAAGATACCATCAATGTAATTCATTATAAGTAATACATTATTATTTACAATTCACTTTTTTTGGTAAAAGCGCTGATTACCGAATAAAAATTTTGATTCTTGAAAATTATTAATTACAGTTTTCTTTTAAAGAATTGTTTCTGTAGGTGTCGATAAATGGAATAAAATTTTAAATACACCTTTATGTGATTCTTGAAATAAGACTAACCTATCTGTAACATAAAATATAATTTAGCAACATTATGAACAATGCAACTGGTCAGATAATAATTAAAAACCTACAGATAAATTGAAATTCCTATTTTAGTTGAATTAATGTTTGCCTTAGTTTTTAAGTCTTCTAAAACCAATACATGTATTTTAAAAACTAGTTAGTACATATCTATTTTTTAACTAGCAAATTCTAATTAAAAACAACATGAAAACAAAGATCTACATGTCTTCTTTGTATTATTAGGTCTTTCCAGAACCTACTACCTGGAATCTTATGTAAGCAATTAAGACCAAATGAAGAAATCCAAAATGTATAACCTTTTGTACTTAAATAAAATAAAGAAGAAAACAGTTGTAAGACTCATAATTTTTAATTTTAAACATTTCTGGGAAGGTATCATCAACAACATTTACGAATCAAACAACATTTACAAATGCAACAAAAGGAATTTCAATGAGTTTTCAAGAATTCCAACTTTTGTGTACTATAAAATTAATCAATAACAACATTTCAGAATTTAAAAGTCATATGCATTTATTAATCGATCCAATAACGAATAAGAAAAAGTAAATATGTATAAAATGTTTTCAGAATTTGAATAGTATAAGTTTATCCTAAAAAAATACTAAATATTTTAACATACAAAAAGGTAAATGCATAAACACATACTCTAAATACTGTGGAAAAATCCCTAAAGCTAAAAAGTTATATTTGAATATTATTTTTTTATAATATTGTTTCAGAAATAAAACACAACTAAACATCTTAGGGGGATATAACATAGAATGTTCTGATATTAAGTTAAAAACATTCTGTCCTTAGATACATTTGTTTTCAGTTAAAATTTTTATTAAGAAAGACATATAAAAACATATGCATTATTTTCATTCATCTATCACAAAAAAGTGTATTGATTTCTTAATTAATTGAATAGTAAATAGTTATTTTTCAAAGTGATCTTTAATTTCTTTTTGTTATCTTTTATTGAGTGCATTATTATCACTTTAAATATTTTGGTAAAAAGAAACCTAATTATTTTAGCTTTATTCCTGAAAGAAGTATTCTTAGAGAGAAAAAAACTTATTGATTGTTACAGATCATATTATCTGAAATCAGACAGGAATAATTATAAGATTTATATCCATCAGGACGAAGATTATCGAATATCAACGTTATTATGCATAATAATTAAAATAATAAATACAGGGTTGATATACAATGAGAAAAAAATAAGAGTCAAAATTAAGAATACGAAAAAGAAAAAAAGCACCACAATTATCAATATTAAATATAATATGAACTAAAAATAATATGACTACAGGCATATATAATTAGAAATAATTAAAAGGTAAGTTATGTAAAACAATAGAAGTAATAAACACAAAATTAAAAATTTAGAGAAAGAAATAAAATTTACGTATCTCATTTAATTACATAACCTTCAAACTTTGTTTATGGCACTAAATAAATGCAATCTGGCAATTTAATAAAGTTAATAGGATCAATATGGTGAAAAAATTATATTTATTAAAAAATTTAATAATTTAGAACAAAGAATGAACATCTTAAATTTTAAAGGGTGCAAAATCTTTACTCTTACGGTCGTTATTGTACTACTACCAAAAAAAAAAAAAGAAAGAAGAATCACGAAATAGCACAAATAATCTGAAAACAAACTCATAAACCTGAAAAAATTCCCATATACTGAGAGACTCATATCAAAGATAATTCACAGTTTACCAGCGTTAAGGCATGGTGCAAAAATATTAAGTATTTCTTATTCAGTGAATTCAAACAATTTTTGTCTTATATTATATTACACTTTGACTCATAGGAGTGGACAGTCAATATCTTCATTCATTTCAACGTATACAGTTTTCAGTTGTGTAAACTCATTGATAGAAGCCAGTCCATTTTCTCTTCCGTATCCAGACATTTTGTATCCTCCAAATGGAACTTCAGGGGGAAATAAATTATAGTTATTGATCCACACAATGCCAGCTTGCAAATCAGAAGCAACTCGGTGTGCTCTCTGAATGTCCCTGAAATATATATAATTTTCATCGTCATTTTTTGAAAAATTCAAACATTTTTTTAGCAAAAATAATTCTAAAGTGTTGCGACTTTCACAGAAGATTGAAATTCCTTGATTGTTAGGTGTATAGTTAAATTCTGGTCAAGTGTGCACTGGGACAGCTAAATACCAAGCAAATAAGATATCATACCAAGATACCAAGCAAATAGCAAATAGATAAGATATTGCTCATTTAACATTACCCAGTGGTCACCTATGAATCTCAGTCACGGAGGCGAGCAACATTACACACGCCACAGATGCCTATTCATAGGGTTTTTCACATTCACACAACAGAGAACAACACACAGAGAGGAAAATATCCATGCTCTGAGAGGGATTCGAAAATGCAGCCACAGTCAGGCATACTGACCTCTTGGCCACCTGTCCGGTTGTGCTGGATGTTACTATATTTATAAAAATAAGAATTAAAACATAATTAAAACATAAGAAATAAAAAGATTTAGAAATTGTTCTTAACGAATCTTAATAGCAGTACAGAAAACAAATTTCTCTAATTTATGCGCATTTGCTATCTAGTCCATAAATATCAATATGCCCAGTGGTACAGAGTTCTGAGCCATACATTAATAAGTTGTTGGTCCCCCTTTTGTATCGATGGTAACCTGCAATTGTCTGGGGAGACTTTCTACCAGGTCTTGATAGTTGACCATAGGATTAGATTGTCAAGTGCCTATCATAGTTGAAGTGAGTGCTAAATGTGGAAGAGAAATTAATCCTTCCTTGAAATATAACTATAGAATTTAGAGAGCAGTCGCGATGGCTCAGGGGATAGAGTGTTTGCCTTTCAATGAGGTGAACCGGGTTCGAATCCCAGCGATGGATGGTCGATACGAATCTGCATGTAGGTTGCATTGACCACAGTGCTGATGTGAAGTATCCTCAGTGGTAGACAGATCATGGACTGGAGTCCTCTTGTTGTCAGGCTAATCGATATTTTTTTGTGGTTCCCCCCCATGTAATGCAAATGCAAGTTCCATTAAAAAGTCCTCCGTGAAGGCGAATTTTTTCCAATACTTTATCCAGGAGTTCCCTTGTCTTCTGGATTGGGTTCAAAATTACAAGGATACATGGTTGAACATTAGTAGTCGTAAACCCAAAAATTTGGTCGGCTGTCCAACGACAGTTATAAAATAAAATATAGAATTTAGAGAGCAACATTGTTCATTGTCTCGGATTTTAAGATTCTAACCAAAGGAATTAGAGGACCTAGGCTAAACCATGAAAAACACTGTCACACCATGACGATTTAGATACAGTGTTAATATCCATGCAAGTTACTTTTATTCCGATAGTTGACTGAATTGAACAACTGTAAAACCTATCCATGTACTTTTTTCACAGCTTCCCAATTAGAAATAGATTTCCCTTTGTTTTCATAACTGAGTACAAAACAAATATGGCACCACACAAACATAAATATTCATTATCATGTAAGCATAAAACATGTTACAAACAAAAGTAAACAAAAAAATAAATAATTTAGAAACTGCAACCCTATAGACATTTTTGCAACAGCATAAAATATTTTTATGGCAGAATGCCAGCAAAAAATCTGTAGAAAAATAAAAGAATGCAATATTTATAAAATAAACAGAGCACAAAATAGAACATTATAAGAGCCTGAAATACAGTAAGAAATTAAATAGGAACACTTTTCAGGGCTGAAAATAGGCTTATGAATCAAGATCTTCCTATGAATTTTTTAAGAAAACAAACATTGTAAAAATTTATAATAACACAGGGTAACAGAATTACAAGATATAACATAAGAATGTTAAAAACCGTTTGAAAAAAAAATTAACTTTACACATTTTGTGTTTTGTTGGCAATTGCTAGATTAAACCTCCAAACTTTTCCGAGTTGGACAAGATTTAAAACAAAATTTCTTTTAAATATTGAAATTTATTTAATAAGCAATAAAAAAACAGCAATGGGATTCAAATAATTTCAAAACAGGTTAACTTAAAGAAACTTTCAGGATATGTAAGGAAAATAAACAAAATATTTTATAATTTTGGAGTTAAAGAAATATTTAGTCTAAAAATATAACCAACATTTAAATAGTTTTAAAATTCATAATTCTAAAATTGCAAATTCATTACATATTTTTATTTTAAGAACTGGTATGATCATCCCCCCTGAATCTTATCACTGTATATAATACATATAAAGGAAAAAGACAAATCCTAGTATCTTTATTCGGAAATATTAAGAAGGGAGCACATTAAAATGTTTTAATACTTGAAAATATAAAAACTTTATTAGTTGCAAAAATTTTTGAAGGTGTTAAAAATCGACATGTATTAAGGACTCATAAATAGGCGCCAAATCTGAATGCTTTCTAGATATGAGCGAGGAAAACAAGAGAGAGATTTAATATAGAAATAAAATTGTAAACAAAATAAAGATAAATAAATTTTTAAAAAATAGATAAAATGCACTGGAAGCTTTTTATTAAGGGAGGATAATAAAATGTTTTTATACTTGAAAATATAAAAACTTTATTAGTTTCAAAAAAATTTTGAAGGTGTTAAAAATAGACATGTTTTAAGGACTCATAAATAGGCGCCAAATCTTAATGCTTTCTAGATATGAACGAGGAAAGCAAGAGAGAGATTTAAAATAGAAATAAAATTGCAAACATGATAAAGATAAATAAATTTTAAAAAAATAGATAAAATGCACTGAAGCTTTTATATTATCAAGCATACCTTTCTGCTCTAGTTTCTTGGGATTACTAATTTAAAATGAATTCATTTTCTTTATATAAAAAAAGAAGTAATAAAAATATACTAGCACGTAAAAAATAAACTAAAATCCAATTATTAAACTTGGTTTTTAATGGATGGATAAAGTTATCCGACAAATCATTGAGCAAAAGCAGTTATTTAAATTTAAAGTCTTCTTATATACCAAATAAAACCAGAAAGATTAAGATCAAAATTCAAATAAAACACAAGAAAGTTTAAATTTAGTAAAAACTATACTTAGTCATGACACCAGCAGCTAAGCCATATGGAGAGGCATTTGCTCTTCTAACTGCTTCTTCTTCACTTTCAAAAGATAGTACGGAGACCACAGGTCCAAATATTTCCTCCTTCACTGCAGTCATTTCGTCCTTACAACCAGTGAGGACACATGGTGAAATGTAAAATCCTTTCAGGTGTGCTTCTTTTGGCGTGATTCTTTCTCCACCACAAGCTACTATCGCTCCCTAAAGACAACAATAAAGTAAACATTTTCCTTTAACCTTGAGTTTAGACAGTTCATTAAAGTACAAGCAATATCTGTATTATTGCTTTTTTCCCTTTTTTTACAAAAAAGAAGAAAAAATAAAAGAAAGAAAAAAAAGAGCAAAGTTTTAATGTGAGCCATGGTGGCTCAGGGGATAGAGAGTTCGCCATCCAATGAGATGAACCGGGTTCGAATCAGAGCATTGGCTGGTTGGCACGACGTCAGCACCTGGCTTGCACCGACCACAGTGCCGATGTAAAATATCCTCAGTGGTAGACATATCATGGGTCAGAGTCCCCTTGCCGTCAGGGTAACCATGGGAGGTTTTGCTCACCATGTAGAGTAAATGCAAGTTGGCTCCATAGAAAAGTCCTCCAAGAAAGACCAATTTCTCCCACTACTTTATCCAGGAATTCCCTTGTCTTCTGGATTGGGTTCAAAATTATAAGGCAACGGAGTTGAACATTAGTAGTAGTAAATTCAAAAATTGAGTTGGCTATTCCAACGCAAGTAATAAAAAAAAGTTTCAATATAGTTATTTTAAATCTAAACAAAATAAAAATAAGAGTGTGAATTATTAGTATAGTATAACCTAAGCTTTAAAAAGTAAACAATATTAAAAATTCCTTTATTGCAAAAAAAAAAGCCTCAACTGGAACAATTTTAAAACAATATAGTCATTGAACTGTTAAAAACTAATATAAATTAGTTAACGCAAGAACAATAGTGAGTTTTCAGGGAATATGCAGCTAGTTTTTCAGCAAAATAACTTAATTTTTACGGGCAGATTTAAAAAAATACATCTGCATTTGGTAATGTAAGATACTTTAATTAAAAAAAAAAAGACTACATAAATTATGCTTGATGGAAATTAAAACATTTCAATTTAGAATTAATATTCAAAATAAGCAAAAAATTTTAAATTTGCTCAAGAATGCAACTTTTCTTTTAAATGCTAAAAAAACTCTATTCTATTTTTGTTTCATTACATTTTTTCAATTATGTACAATATATCTAAAATGAAAATGTGAAATATAACATTTTAAATAAAACGCTAATTATTAATTTTTCGAAGGAAACATGCATACTCTGTACCTCATTCTTAGCTGACTGAATGTAGTTTAATATTTTAATTCCATGATTTTCGTTGATAACAGCTCCAACTTTTGTGCTTTTATCATAAGGATTTCCAACTTTCAGTTCTTGAGTGGCAGACACTAATTCTTTAGTGAATTCATCCAGAATTGATTTATGAACAAAAACCCTTGTGCAGTTTGAACAAACCTAAACATAAAAAATATAAGTACGGAACATAACATTCATTAAATTTTGATAAAGATATTTACCTATCATTGAACTTTAATATCAATGGACTTTTAAATATCATGAAAACGGATACTTAAAAATCGAAATAATTTTTTTCAAGAAATAAATATATGATTGATTAACATGAAGTGAAACAGAAATTAATTAAATAATAACGATTAAATAACAGTATTATTAATTTGAACCTTTTTAATTTTATTAATTTTTAATTTGTGATTGATGAGTCTTTTATTTGAATGAAAATTTGTAAAATTGTGTTTTATTTTGTATTACATACAAAGTAAAATTTAACCATTATTTTAAATTTGCTCTAATTATTATTGATCTAAGATAATCATAAATTTTGGCAGTACTTATTATAAACCCAATTTTAGAAAAGAAACTCTCAGAAATAATTGCACTTTATAAAGCTTAAAATAATCAATGCACTTTGAATTTAGAATTTTTTTTAATATGAAAAGAACAAAAATTCTTATAATAATGGAATAACAATGTTTTTAATAGGGAAATGGAAAATCTCGAATGACTTTCTTAATAATAAAAGATAAGTTTTAGCAAACATTCTTACTCATTTTATATTGCATAGATTTAAACAAAAACATATTTTGAAAAAAAAATATGTTACTCTTTTTTTCAAGGGTTTGATATAAACTTATATAAAGGTCAATGACAAACCACTCTCACGCTATAAACATTGAAGGGTTAAAATTACTTCCAATAGTTATTATTTTTGTAACACACTATATTTGTGAACATATCAAGACTTAATTTCAAAACTTCAACAATTCAATTAAATTTTTTTACTAACCTCATTTCACCTTAAATCAAATTGTAAAAGTAAAATAATAATTTAAAATTGAACTAACAGCTCAAATGTTTAGGTATCCTCCACTGATTAAAAAAAAAGAACATATAAAACAAATAACTTACTTAAATATTTAATCTAAAGACATATGAACACTAACCTCACCTTGGGTAAAAAAATTTCCCAACAAAGTCGATTTCACAGCATTTTTAATGTTACAATCAGGGAAGACTAAAAGAGCCGATTTTCCTCCAAGCTCCATTGTCACTCTCTTCATGGTTTCTGCACATGACTTCACTATTTTTTGACCAGTCACAACACTTCCAGTAAATGTCAATTTAGCAATATCGGGATGATTACAGACTAACTCACCAGTTTCATAACCACCCTGTAGTTTAAAAAAATATTAATAACAAAGTTTTCTTCACTAATTGGTGTAGAATTTTTTTAGAATAAATGCAAAACAGTTAATTTTCAAAAACTTAATTTTTTTTAGCTTTAAAGGAGGTAAGCAGAACATACAGCTTATGAATGGTCAATGCAGTTCTTATATTGACCATTCAAGATATTTCTGATGCTAGTTAGGTAGTGTTTTACACTTAATTTTTAACTTTCAACCAAATTTTAATTTAAAAAAAACTTCAATTAATATAAAACATTTAATAGCTGTTTTTCAAGCTAATTTTAAAAAACTTTAAATAAAATACAGAAATTATAATTTAAATAGTGAAAAAGGTAGAGGTAATAATTCCACAAATCTTTTTGAGACAGAATTTTGATTAAGAAAATATTTTAAAGCAAAACATGTTTAAAATAAATGTAGCACAGATTTTATTTAAAAATTAAAGATGTAAGCAACTTACATTAAAAAAAAAGGAAAGAAAACTCTATACAGAGGAAGTAAGAAACCTAACATAATTTAACTTTATTAAAGAACATAAAATGTCTGAAAACTAAAATTTTTTTTTAAAAAATTCAAAAATCTAAAACTTTTGTCTTGTAACTTTTTAGATAAATTTATACTGTTCTTATGAAACTGAAGAAAATAAAGTTACTATTATTAAGTGATAAAAAAAGAAAATTTGTTCCAGATTTCGAAAACCTAAGTTTTTTTTCAGCAATAATTTTTTAAAAAAAGTTGAGCATCGAATGGAGTACCAAGAGGGTGGCAACATGTTGCAGACCAACTACACAAAAACTTTAAATCCTGGCAGTAGATTAATGACATTATTTTTATTTGATAAGTACTTAGCTTGCACTAAATTTTTTCTGATGAATAAAGGAATATTTAATAGGAAGAAATATTTAAAAAAAATTATTCTTGCATACATTAATCTAAAAATGAATTTGAAATATGAATTAAAATGTTTATGAGTATTAACAAAAAATAAATTTTTCATGAGTATTAACAAAAAATAAATTTTTCATGAGTATTAACAAAAAAACTATTTATGCATGCATTTAGATAAAAACATGGCTTGAAATTTTTAAGAGTATATATATATATATGGCTCCAAATCATTTCCAACTAATTTTATAAGGTTTTTACATCCCCTATATAGATAACATTAAACACTCGTTTTCAGAAGCATCTAAACATAAAGTTAGTTATTCTCATACCTCTGATAATACTGTGAGCCCCTAACTTTAAAGATTTGTTGAAATAATTCCTAAACCCTATTCCTACACAAAATATTTTTCAAAACAATCAAACCAAAAAGGTATTTTAAAAATTATTAAAATATAAAATCCATATAAATTGACACCACCTTTCACCCTTTTTTAATAGCTTATTTTGATCTTTTATTAGAATTTTGCAAGACTAAATAAATTTATGATTAGTTAATAAATTACTGGTTTTGGTTGGATCAGATTAGAATAAAATGCACAAGACATTCAACTGGCTGAAGTGCTTATAGAAAAGGAAATTAATTTACCTAAATTCATATTTATACAAAAGAACAACTATTACCTGCAGGATACTAATGGCTCCAACTGGCAAGCCAACTTCCGTTAAAATTTCAGCTAAAATGACAGACGTGATTGGTGTTAACTCAGATGGCTTGTATACAAATGTATTTCCACAAGCTAAAGCAGGAGCTGCTTTCCATGTCATAACTTGGAATGGATAATTCCATGCACCAATTCCTGCCACAACTCCCAGTGGCTCTCTTTGCACCACTGCAAAACTGTTATTGTTCAACTGGTGATGTGAACCTAAAAAGTAATTTTAACAGTTTAAAATATATCAGTATTTTTACATGAACTTTGAAACAAATAATTTAAAGCAAATTTTATAAATTACCACTAATAGTAGAAGCTATTCCACCAAAATAATCCAGTGTATCAGCACATCCAGATATATCAATCTTTGCTTCCCATAGTGGTTTTCCTGTATCTTCAACTTCATATTTTGCAATTTCATCTAATTTTTCCTGGAATTAAAACTAATAAATTAAACACACAGAAAACAAAAAACATTATATATAAGCAAGAGAATAATAAAATTAACTATACATTACAGAGTTCTACAACCTGTGGTTGGGTTGACTGGTTAATGTGAGGCCCTTTGTTATCCAACAAACTATTTATTGACAAAAATTACATAACTGAGATTTCATATACTACGTTGAAATTTTTAAAATGTTTTTAAAACTAACTTTAATAAACTTTAAAAAAGCACTGATTCTACAGGTCTAAAATATCAAAATGTAGGGCAACTAATTTTAGGTGTCAAATTTAAATAAACGAAATAATTTTTTCATTTTAGTAATACCTTTTTTAAAACTTCCTTTTATCAATGCATATTTTTCTTTAATCAAAGCATAAAATTGCTGTTTAAATATTAATAATGTAAATAACTTATATACATGTAAAAAAAAAAGAAGATTTTTACAGAAAAGGTATAACATCAGCTAGTTGAAATTTCTGATTCTGAAAAAGTCTAGATTACATAAATTTGGCAATTTAGTGAAAATGTTTGCGCACACGACAAGTATAGAATAATTAGAACATATATAATTTATACCTAGATAATTAATTCGTTATAAAACATGGTAAAGAATTAATTAGTAAAAGCTAATTCAGACTAAAACAAAGGTCAGCATTATTAAAGTTACTAAGATTATTAATTTTTTAAAAGAAAAGTCTAGATTTAGACTAAATTTGACAATTGGCGAAAAGACTAATTTTGAAAATTGAGAGAAAAGGTTTGCACACGTGGCAAGTACAGAATAATTAATACATACATAATTTAATCATAAGATAACTTTAGAAGGCACTTGGTTAATGGTAAATTTAAAATGCAAAAGAAATATTTATATTTAATAAAGATATGAATCCCTTGTGGCAGAATTTTTTTATCTCCGACAAAACTCTCTAGCACTGATATCATTCTAAAATATACTTTTAATAACAATAAAGGTATATGACACAAATTTAAAATAACAAAAGTGCAGTGCTTACAAAAAAAAAAAAAAAACTATATTTTTTTAAAAAATTAAGCATGTAATAATTTTTTATTCTATTATTATGGGCAATATTCTTGCATTTTGTTGGGGAGAGTAGAGAACACACAAATTATTTCCTTCTTCGCATTTTGTAAATAATCATCATTTAAAAAAAAAATTAAATATCTTGAAATCCGTAGTAATAATAGTCGAAAAGAAGATTGGCAACGAAATCACGTGAATCAGACTCCTCGAATGTGTGTTTTGTTTCGAGATTAGGTTGTTGTGATAAATAATATCATATAAAAAATATCGGATTTAAAAACTGTGGAGAAATCAATATCAATAACTGCCAACAATTCGATAAAATTATTGCCTTAAAAAGTAAATACTCAAACGACGATTCGAATTTTTCCATATTCATTGAAACATATCGGGATATTTAAAATCCATGTGAAAATCAATATCAGTAACTGCCGAAAATACAATTGAAACATTACATCAATTTACGATACTATTGGCGGAAATTGAGAGCATCAAAAAGTGATTATCTAAATGCATGATTCAAATATTACGTGTAAATTGTTCCAGAAAAGAAAAGTAAATTTTTTTTTGCTTTTCAAAAGAAAAGTCTTTTTGTAAGAACTCTAACATCTTCTGCTACAGGGTACGTATCCATTCTCAAAGATATTCTCCAAGGAGATATCAAGATGCCACTTCATGGTAAGAGCTCGTTCCTCGTCTAATACATTCAGGCAACAAAAACCTCTATATGAATGAATGAAGAGGAAAAAAGTTCTGTTGCTCTAACTTTTGCACCTGCATTGTTAATGGTCTCTGTTTATTAGTTTGTTGGTTGAGGGGAGCGATTATCCATGCGATTTAGTGATAAGGTAACAAAACCTTTCTGCTAACCGATCTCAACTTGAAGCTGACGTTGATAAAAATTAAAGTGCCGTAAAACTAGTGTAACAATAAAAATGAATAAAATACACTCATGAATATAACAATTATTAAATCCCTGGCTATATTACAACTTAATTATTATTAACAGTTGACTCAGAGTTCATTCTAGGCAGAAAAAAGAGCAGGGTGCAAAAGTTGAAAAAAAGGGCATTATTATTCTAAAAAGGCAATAATTTCTTTCTATGGGTCTTACACGCTCTATTAAAAAACATTGTCAATTTTTTTTTTTTTACTTTACTAAAAGTAGCAAAGCCATCATATTAATTACTAATTTTTATTAATAAATAAACATACATATATCAAGTTAATAAGCTAATCAGCTTAGTAATTTATTTAAAATGCAATGCATATATTAATAAAATAATAAATGTATGTTAAGTGTCTGCAGTTATAATTTAATAATTAAAATGATTAATAATAATTATGATTTGATGATAGTGTAGTAACTGCAAACTTTCAAAGACAAGTGCAACAAGGGGGTGTGATGGCTATTTTTCCTTTCCAATATAAATCTATGTATTGACAGCAATGACAAACTAAATAAAAAGAGTTGAAAATAACTAAAGTTAAAGAAATCCATTGAAGAGTTTGGGGAAAAAATAAAGAAGGGTGGAGGAAAGAAAGGGCAAAAAGGGTATGGAGTCTATTACATCAGGGCACTAATTTACTTCAGGGGCAACAGGGTGGATTCTTTTGACTAAAAGCACAGCAGGGTGCTGCGGCCTGTTTACCCTGCCTAGAATGAGCTCTGAGTTGACTGTATTACTCAACATATTAACAGGAGCAACTGACAAAAAACAGAAAATTAAAAAAAAAAAAAAAAGGTACATATTTTAACACAATCAAAAGAAAATGCATAGTTTTATTGTGATAGAAGTTAAATTGTAAGAAAAGGTTGAATTACTCTTATTTTTCTAGCAGCAGCAGATAAAACAAGGCCTCTTTCTCGAGGAGAAGTTTTAGACCATTTGCTGAAAGCACTTTTTGCACTTTTTACTGCATTATTTACATCTTCTTCACCAGTACACAATATATCAAACATCAGACTACCTAGAAAAAAAAAACGAAAAATTTAAATGTTTTTAAAATGTTGCTTAAATTTAAAGTAATTAATTCATTAAAAGTAATTAATTAATGAAAAGTAAATTTTTGCATTTAATAAACAACTAAAATGGGTGGGGTATCTGAACTGTTTTGTTTTCAAAGTAAATATTTGCCTCATATTGAGGATATCTCAGAAGTAATCAGGAAAGAGGTTTAACCGGTTCTATTACTTAATGAGCTCAGTTTTGTACATGTCTGAGGAAGGGAAAAACCTCATCACAAGTTTTTGTTTATATTCAAAGAAAAGATTAGGAAAGACAGGAAAAGATTATGATTAGATTTACATTTTGGATGTAAGCTTTTTTAACAGTTAACTTAGCAACATTATAAAATAAAAAGTTTAATAGTTGTCCGTTCCAATGACAGGGTAAACAATTCAAATATATGATGTAAAAATAAATAAATAATGCCTAGAAGCTCATACCTTTCATTAAACTATTGAACCCATAGTCTCCCGAGATTGGCAAGAATTTTTTAATGTACCTGTGAAAAACATTGAACTTTCAGGCCTATTATATTAAGTTTAATTTCTGAAAATTAAAACTATTCTTATTATATTTATTACTAAACAATAGTCTAGGTCATTTTTTTAAAGGTTTTTCAATTTTGTCTAGTTTCTGTATAATTTCTCCCAGCTGTCTGGAAAAAATAAGTTTCTTCAGGACAAAATGCTAATCCTGCTTTGATCTTTGTCACTTTAGGTACATTATTTTCTCTTAGCAATCTCAACACAAAAGTGAACTTGTTAGAAGATAATCTAAAACAATCAGCAATAATTATGGAGTAATATATTTTAGCATATGCTTAAAAAAAAAGAAGAAAAAAAAAAGGTATAATTCAGTATCATGGTTTTCAAAGTTGCCAAGACTTGGCGATTATTTTGGTGTTGATCATAATAAAGAAATATTTCCAAAAGAAATAAGTACCAGATGCCGGATTAATTTTTGGAATGCTACGGATGACAGCACGAGGTGAGATTCGTCGACCATTCAAATAGTTGAGAGGGGTCTCGATTAAGAGCTTAGAATCCATTGAAGAACGCCTTTGAAAAATGCTTCTTAGATTTCGTACAGCAAAACATAGGCTACTGTTCATCCTGCAAAAATAATAGTTATGATCTTATATTACATATCTACAGGTAGATACATGTAACAAAGTATTCATGAATATTATTTTTTCTTTAAACAATGAAAATTAAATAAATGACATAGCTGAATTGACTTGAACTGGCTAAATGGAAAAAAAAAAAAAAAATGATGAAAGATGATATACTTTTCTTCAGATTTTGAAAACTTTATCCATAGTCTTTAACAGCTTAACTGATTAAGAAGGATTACTAGAAAAGTGAATTTTACTAGATAAATAGTAAATGGATTAAGATCCCAACAGCAACATTCATTGTTTCATTTTTTAAAATAACATTTTGTTACCAAACAAGGTATATTAACAATTTGGAAATAATATAAAGTTAGTATGAAAAGCGTAAAAGCAAGTGACAGAAAAAGCAAAAAGGTAATTTATTTTTATCAAAAACTATAACATTCGAACCTTTATGTAGATCATTCAATTATTAAAAGAGATTTCTAAACGAAAACTATTTAATAAGAGTATATTTAAATACAACAGGTTAAGAAATATGCTCTAAATACATTGATTACTTCGATAACACTAAAATAATTTCACTGAAATCATTCCCTAAAAATTCGTTGAATAATTTCACTAACTATATTTAAAAACAGCTGATTAAAAATTACGCTCTCAGTTTCATGCTACTTTGATCAAACTAGAACAATTTAGTCTTTTAGTATTAAGAATGAACAAATCTTAATTACTTCATATAAAATTAAAATAGATTTCTATCGTCAGCGCATAAAAATTTTAAAAAGATACACGGGTATAGAATTAAAATCTAAGAAACTATTCTATTATTTAAAATATTAAAGATTTCAAAGAATGTTCTTTACAAGTAAAGTCAAAGAAATGCTATGTTGATATTTAAAATTATTCGTGAAAAGCTATAATCTACTTATTACCCATTATCATAATCTTATCTTCTCTTAAGATTCACTGATACTCAAATTCTTGTGAGATATCAGCATGCTTGTTTATTTACTCGTTATTTATTTTGTTTACAGTGAGGACTTAAAGTTGAAGTGATTATATAAATACTTTAAAATTTCATGCTAGAGTTTCTCCTGGATTTTCATTTCAATATTTTATTTCAATATTTAAAAGGTAATATAATAAATGTCAGAAAAATTTTCAAAGTATAAAAATCTTTATATTTTAACAATTAAAGGGTAGCATTTAAACATCTCGGCTTTTTACATTGCTTGAATTGGGTGTTGAAAAAAAATCCGAAAGAAACTAAATGCTCAACTTTTAAGTTTGATTAGTTCGCCTCGATTTAATACTTTTTTTAACACATTATGAACGATATATAGTTTCAACGCTGTGACGTTATTATTCTAGTACTTATGTTAAAATATCTATTTACGTTTGTGTATGTTTTGATTTGATCGTGAGCGGAATTTGAGCGAAGTGAAATTGTTATATTAATATAATAATTGTTGAAGTAAATCTTTTGCTTTTATAAAATGGTAAAGTTATTTTGCTATTTTATCTGTGCATATAACTTTCTTTATCTTTACGGAATTAGAGCAATATTCACACGCTTGTTGAAGGAATTATGCTGTCTTTTTTAAAGACTTTTAAGCGTTTATGGGTTTATTTATCAATAAAATTTTGACTTTCGTTAATGTTTTCACCAAAACCGTTTACACAATAAATATTTAATTATGAGTATCTTTTTAAATTGTATGCTAATTTAGAAACACTAAACGTGGTTTTGTGAATGACTTCTTGAATGCGCATATTGGACATGAATTCTTATGTTAAAATTTATTATTCTAAAATAACTGTTACTTGGAAAATTATTCTTTAGTAGCCTGAGAATCTGTTGAAAAGTTATTAGTTTAGATAAAACTAACTAAATATGTGAAACTTCACTTCGCCTATTATTTACTCTATTTTCATTCACTACTATTTTATGTTCTTTACTACTATTAAAAATAGTAGCAATTTTAAAGATGTGATTGATGTATAATTATCTTAATTATAAATATTGTAACTTTTTTTTAAACCTTTTTTATATGTATGAGGTTTCATATTAGTGTAAATGATTTTTTTTTTCTCAAACAAGATTCAAATTATTTCTTTTCTTTTTGTACTCTATTTCCATTCACTATCTTAACAATGTTAAATATTTAATTTAGGGAACATTAACTTGAATTCAACTAGTCCATTTATTTCAAATTAATTTTGAAAAGACATTTTCAACTGTATGAGGCTTCATAATCAGCTAGATCTTTTACTGTTTCATCATCATTTGTGTTAAAGGTCAGATTGATTGAATTATCAACTCTAGCATAAATATTTCAATTTAATTTTGTAAGGAAAATGAGCATTTCCAAAGCTTTAAAACCAATTTAATCTTTTTTTTTTTTTACTATATTTTTATTCATCGTCTTATTTCTAAGTAATAATAATAAAGATCATATTGAGAAATTATTAGAATTCAATTGTTGCTTATTTACCAAGTTTTTTTTTAAAAAAATGACAAATTTTGAGTATATTAAGTACACTTCCCTTTTTTTACTGTACTTTATTGAAAATAACTGCAGTATTGAAGACTAGAAAAATAAGGAATGGGAAAAATACTACTTTACAGGCAAATTCTTTGGTTAAGTTAAACATGGACTTCAGTGCCAGGATATAAATATTAAAAATCAGATTTAAGGGATAATCAAAATTCAAATTGAGTATGCATATTTTAATTATATTTTAAAAAAAAGTTTAATATTTTCAAATATATAAGGTTCCCATGGCAGAATCGCAGCGACACGGCGGCATTGTTGCAGAACGTTTAATAGTACTTGCAGAAAGATTTTTCTTTTGAAAAGTAAAAAATTAAAGTTTTTTTTTCTGCAGAAATTTATGTGTAAAATTTGAATCATGCACATAGATAATTACTTTTTGGTATGATTAATTTACCCCGATAATATCGTAAATCAACGTAATGTTTTGATTGTATTTTCGGCAGTTTCATAATATTGATTTTCATGTGGTTTTTAAATATCCCGATATATTTTAAACAATATGGAAAATTCGAATCGTGCATTTGAGTATTTACTTTTTAAGTTAATGATTCCATCAATTTTTTGGCAGTTATTGTTATTGATTTCTTCATAGCTTAATATTTTTTGTATGATATTATTTATTACAACAACCTAATCTCGACGCGAAATACGGATTTGAGTAGCTATTTTTTGAGATGTCGCGTGATTTCGTCATCAATCTTTTTTCGGCAATTACTGCTCCGGATTTCAAGATTTTTGAATCATTTTTTATTGTGATGATAATTTACAAAATGAGATGAGGGAAATAATTAGTGCCCCCCCCAACAAAATGCGTGAATATCTTTCATAATATTAGAATGAAAAATTACTACATGTTCAATTAAAAAAATTTTTTTTTTTGTTAACACAGCGTGTTTGTTATTTTAAATTAGTAACATATATGCTTGTTATTATTAAAAGTATCTTGCAGAAAGATATTAGTGTTAGAGAGTTTTGTGGCAGATAGCTCGAAGAAGCTCTGCCACATGGCATAAGGTTTAATGACCAGTTTAATCTCCTTATATATGCTATTTTTTATTTATTGATGTACTTGTTAATATTTTGCATTTTCTCAGCATTTAAATTTTTTAAATTTGTTTTTCTTTGTTGTAACTTTTATATAAATTTTTTCTTTCTTATAGTTGTTTTACTCATTTTTCAAGTCTCTTGTGGGGAAAGATGTGGTAGTAGAGCTAAAAAATGACTTAAGGTAAGATAATATATTAGGCAAGATAATATATATATATTTTAATCACTGTTTCAGAATTACTAAGGTAACTATGTGAAAATTTCTATATCGGTACATCAACGACGTCAAAATGGTTTCTAAGTTTTGATGCCTGCTTGGTTGTCGTGTCCACGGACAGTCTATTAGATAGTACTGTAGGTGATCCATACAGCCTCAGCTATTTGCCAGTAGTTGTCGACATAGAGGTCCTCTTCTGGACAATCACTAATCTGCTGTATTGCAGCCATTATAGCTGGTCAGGAGAAAACATGATCAAGTTCCAGTTTAATGTTGAAGCAGTTTTTGCAGTTAGTGTATGCTCTGGCTCCACCCTCTTGAATTCTTACCCCCCTAAAGTGCCAAGTAGAATTTAGCACTTTAGTCTGATGTTGTTGAGTTTTCAGATCTAATGTTTCAATAAAATACTTATATTTTTTGATTTTGAAACTGAATTCGGGTCACAAAACACGGTAAAATGAAGAAATTCCTCATTTAATTGTCTCTCTCCTTCGGCTAAGACGTCAGCAGCCTCATTGCCATCTGTACCAACATGTGCTGCAAAACCATTAGATGTTGTTGGTTGATTTGGTCCAAAGCATCATGTATATTATGTGTAATTCTTGAAAGAACCTGTTTGGATTGCCTTTAAGGCAGCCCTAGAGTCACTGAAGATTATTATTCCACCAGCCTTCGCTGTATCCTCAAGGTTGTTATATATGTTTATAAAAAGAAGAAATGATTAATTAAAAGTCCTTTTACTCTTTCATGGAATTCTAAGATTCTGTAGAACATCATTTAATTATAATTTTCATCAGCATGGAAATCACATTGTTTACAGCTTTTATGAAACAAAATAATCAGCCTGATGGATATTAAATCTAAAAATTTATGTTCTGATCACTGAAAGTTACCTAATATGTTAAGCTTTTTAATTAATATTGCAATCAAAAACATTGCACTTAAATATTCTATATTTTAACCTTGTTTCAGGCTCTTAATTTATGTGTCAGTAATTTGTGGTAAAATTGTTCTTTGCATTTCTTTTTAGTATTTGTGGAACTCTGCATTCTGTTGATCAGTATTTGAATATTAAGTTAACTGAAATTAGTGTGACAGATCCTGAAAAATATCCTCATATGGTAATAATTTATTATATTTTTTTAAGAGTTATGACGATCTCTGAAATATGTGACTGTTACTGATAAAAAAAAAAAAAAATCTTAAATATGCTGTAATTTTGAATTGTATTTCAATTGTAAGCTATTTTTTGAAAAATAATCAAATATTGTCATCATTCATTGAGCCTTGATTTAACAAGAACCTGCATTTAATGAAGAAATTGGAATTCATATAATGTTAAGTTGTTGTAATTGGTCTAATGTAAATGTTTTCTCTCAACTGATTTTTCAATTTCAGAATCGTTTCCTTTTTTCCACGTGTGATTTATTTCTGTTGGTCTATAATTTTTCTTATTATTCTGCATTCAAAAGCTCTTAACATACTTTGATCTTAGTCTTAAGAGACTTATGTCTTAGATACATCAGTAACTATTGGTTTTATAGAAACAATATGTACTGCATCTTACATTTTTTTTTTTTTTTTTTAACAAACAAATATAACTTTATTGAGAACAAAAACACATAACATTTTCTTTATATGAGTTTACTTTTTAATCTTTCATGGGTCCCAATACAAAAGTCCTATCTCTCCCAAATATTTCAAGTGATGATGAAATAACAGTTAGTGAGATTTCAATTAGTATGGTTTTGCCACTACTTAAAAACTTTACTGCACAATTATCATATCTTATGTATGTATGCCAAATAGTTTAATTGAATAAAGTGGTAGCCAAAATCATAAGAAATAAAATTTATTAAATAAAAAATAAAATAGTCCACTTTTCATATTCAAGCAAAATTTCCATAAAATTAGAGTACTTAGTATGCAGGATATTTTATGACTGGCTTATAATGCTTTGTTTCCATTTTGTGTCTGTTTTTACAGTCAATCCTATATTTCATATTTATAAATTTTTTTTACCTAGATAAGTAAAAGTGTTTGTAACTTTGTTTTTATTATTCATAGCTTGTCTTCTTTCTTCAGATTTTGAGATGCTGATCTTAGTTTTTCCTTTCATTCTATTGAATTGAAAGATTTGTATGATATTAGTGAAAAAGCTTACTCTAGAATGCTAGTAATCTTTTTGTTTTTTAACAGAATATATTAATTTTTCATTCTTTTTATTATTTTTCAATCTATTTTTCATTTTGTTTTAATTATGCTGTATTTTAATTTTTTTATTAAATAATTTGGTTTAACTTCTCATATCTGAAACTTAAAGTTTTTAAATCAGAGAAAGAATTGTCAACAATACAAGTTTCAGATAATTTCTTACTGTGTTGGATTATGCTTAGCTTTAAATTCTGCATTACATCTCTTTTTCATAGTGTTTGAAATGTTTATAAATAAGATTTATCAGATGTTTAAATAGTTACATTCAAATAAAATTAATTGTTAAACATTTTAAAGAAAGATTTTACATTTTCTGCCTTTTCCTAAGTCTTGGGTCCTCATAAAGTTATATATTCATAGGAATATATTTTTAACTTTTATATTACTGTTTTTTTTACATATAACACAATACTTACCAAATAAAACAAATGCAATTACATCAATATTGATTTAATTTTATTGTCTGTTTAAGAATTTTTATTTGTTAAATTGTGTTCTCTCGTTTGTTTGTTTTATAAAATCTAATTGTGAATAATATTTATTTTTTCATAAAAAAATAAAATAAAACTTTAAAAATCTAATTTGATTTTGTTCTCGTGTTTAAAATATATATTGATCAATAGATTTTATGTAATATCTTTAGTTTTTGGAAAGTATAACACTAGAAATGTGATGTTTTGACATTTTCATTAATTAAATCATATTTCCCCCCCAATTTGTATAGTTTTGTGTATATTTCCATATATAAGACTAATAATTTACTTTTTTTTTTTAACATTGTGGGTACGAAAAATTGCTTTGAAAAATACAATGTTTATATATTTGTTAAAATAGGAAAATATATTTATTTATTTGCTGTTTTCAATAATTAAGCTGTGTACTTGAATCACATAGGCTGATGCAACCCATGAATTAATTTTAATTCTTTCCAATTGATGTAAATTGTTATTGGTGATTTATATGTAAATGTTATTGGTGATTTATATAGTTTTGCATATACTGAAACATACATATAAAAGACTAACTATCTTCAATTAACATGTTGACTGTGATAATTTGATTTGAAAATTTAATTCATGTATTTATTTGAAATTCCCTTATTTTTTCAGCTCTCAGTAAAGAATTGTTTTATTAGAGGATCTGTGGTGAGGTATGTCCAACTTCCAGCCGATGAAGTTGACACACAACTGCTTCAAGATGCTGCAAGGAAAGAAGCTGCTCAAAGCAAACAATGATATAGCATTATAATTAAGTCTCATCTTTTTTCCTCATTCTCTTTTGTGTATAAAATCATCATTTTGTAAGTTACAAAATAAACAAATTTTGTTATTATTAGTATTTTTCCCGTTATCTCATTGCAAAGTCTTATTGCTGTTTCTTCTTCGTTTTTGCATTGTTAAGTTAGAAACATTGGTAAATTAGAAACATTGGTTAGACAATAAAACTTTCATTGCTAAATTAGAAACATTTCTAAATTAGAATTTGCATTGTGCTAAATTGCATTGTTAAATTAGAAACATTGTTTAGACAGTAAAACTTCCATTTCACTAAAATTGGACGTTAGGGGTCATTCAAATATTAGGTAAACATGTTTTTTGCAATTTTAAACTCCCTTCCTTAGTTGTCAACAAAAATAAGTACATATGAAAGTCGCAAGTACCTCTTTTAGGGCGCGTAACGTTTTTAAAAAGTGCTTAAAGGTGCTTATTTTAGATTTACAATATTTAAAAGCCCTTAAAGGTGCCTTTTTTATTCGGAGTTTTATAAAAAGTGCCTAATTTTCTATTTTTTAAAAGGAGATTTTTCTTTGTCTTGTCGATTGTTGTCATAAATTACAAAAAGAGCACGATTTTCACTATTTTTTCTGCAATATTCATCAGAAATTAGTTATTTTATCATGATTATGTAAAGTGTTTAGAAATGTTTTTGCATTTTGTTCATTTAATGTTTATAAATAAAGAACTTTAAACAATAGAAACAAATAATTTTTGTTACTGCACCTATCCTATTTATGATTTTTTTTTTTTTTTTGGTAAATGCTTATTTTTTGTAAAAAAATCTGCTACACATGTCTTTGTATTTTTGTTGCTTTGACTTATGCAGTAGTACTCAAATTTTAGGAATAAACTCAAATAAACGCTGAAACTTTGTATAAGACAAAACTTATGGTTCTGTTCATTTAATAAAATTTGAAATAGAATATTCTTCAGGAATCTTTTGTAGTTCCCTTCTGTGATTAAAATTCTTAAGCTCTGAGATTAACTCCTAGATTAATTTTTTTTTCGTAATTGTTTTCCTCCAAATTTTAAACTTTTTTGAAATGTAAATTTTTCTCTTTTTTTTATTGCTTTTCTTTTCATTAAAAAAAAAATTAAAATTTTGCGATTTTAATATCTTGCATAAACATAGCTCATAAAATATTTATTGCAGTTAAATATCAGAAATATTTATTTAAAATCTTTATTTTGTTAACTTTAAAAAATATATTTGATGAGTCTGATGTATAAGCAGTGGTTTAATTTCTGAGAAAAATTTTGTTATATTTTTATGAGATTTATAAAATTAAAACAAAGATTTTCTTGCTTTAGTGATAGGATGTAAAAATAAAAATTTTGAAATTCAGTGTGAACAACTAATAAGTACATATTACTTGTGGTTACAACTTTACATAGGAATAACAATTTTAATATTCTATATATTTTAATTCTTTGAAACTGATTCTTGCATGCATAAAATGTTTTTTGAACCTATATTTAATGTATTGGTACATTTTAATTAAAAAAAAAATTTATGTTCAAAATAATGCTAAGTAAATTTTTTAGCAGATTTTTTAATATTGTGTTTACACTAGGTCCTTCTCTACTCATTAATTTATATTTTATTCAATAAGTATATTTAAAAGCCGTTTTTTCTTTAAAGTTTTTTGTTTTAATTGTGGTGTATTGTAAATTTATGAATATTAAAATTATCAATTAAGAATTCCCTCCCCAGAAAAATTTTCTGACTGCAACGTTGATTGCCTTTTTTTCAGTTTTTTTTGACTATGTGACTCAGACTTTGTATTAAATTACAAATGAAATCCATTTAAATAAATCGTTTGAAAGGTAAAGGTGATTCTGTTTCAAAGTGATTGCAATTCAGTCCCTGAAAGCAACCCTTAAAGGCAACCTTGTGACGGAATTTTCTTTTTATCGTCACAAAAATGTTTGTACTAAAAACATTTTTTCAATAAAGCAAAAATATTGCAGTTTCAAACCTTTCATCCTAAAAGGATTAAAAAATATATTTTTTAAACCTTTTTTAAAAAGTATTGTCACTTAAGTAAAATGTTCACTTAGGTCCATAATAACGTTTTAGCTTACGTCACAGTAGCGATAGGATCAAATTGCAGTGTCTGTTAAAATTTCCAGACAAGGTGGATTTTAGCTGAGCGTACAGGACGTTGCGAAAAGAAACATTATAATTACCTAGATTTAAGATTATTTTCATTTTGAGGCTAGCTATATTAATGAACTTTTTCACGTTTGAAAACCCTAAGTTGACCTCAATATAAGGTTTTTTATATAGAAGGTTGTTTTTCAAGGTTTTAGATTAGGGTAACATGTGTAAAATAGAGCAGATTGTCACAGATCTTATTTTGAGGTTAGAAGGTTTACACGTAGACCTCATAACAAACCTTTTTAGGTTTACATTACAAGGTTTTTGCTGAGTAAAAATAAACCTTATTTTGCTATCTAGGAGTGTATCTAAAAACTAGCGAAGAAAGGACTCTCATAATCCCATTAAAGTGACTAATTTGCTATACTGATATTTTTTTATATTTATTGAATAATTAATTTAGTTCGCTTGAATTACTCTAATAAAATTTTTTTTTTCCCTGTTGCATAAGATTTTTTTTAAAGAGATCTTAGATAATTCCGTACCACTGATTTCAAATCTGCAGTCCTTTCCTCTCTACAGACTACAGTTTTTTTTTTAAAGTACATTTCTAGTCTATTTTTTATCGAAATATACCAACTTAAAAACATGTCATGTTGGGTCCCAAATATGTTCCAACATCACATCATCAGGAATAAAAATGCATAGGAACCCATGTCTGGCAGCGTCATCATACGCCACTAGGGACGCTTGAATAATATGAACTGTTTCTTCGTATGCTTTTGAACGGGTAATAATAGGGAAAGTCTCTTACCGGCATATGGCATGGGTTGCTATCCAATTTTAATCTTGATGATGCGCCTAACTTCCTTTGAAGTTTGCTGCAACATTGACGCAATTCCGTCATATGTAATATTTTTAAACTTATACATCTCAACCAAAAATAGACTGAAAATGTCATTTAAAAAAAATCTGTAGCTTCAGGAGCAAAAATTAATTTCAAATTTGAAATCCCCTCCCCTGGATTAGGCAATATCAAATATTTGTAGAAATGCAACAAAAAAATTGTTCCCAAGTGTAATTAGTTTCTCTATATATTAATAAATCGTAATGATCTTGTGTAACACTGCATTTTGTTTTGTTGCGTAAAAACTATAAGTTTTAGAAACTTTAAATGACAGAAGTGAAAATGAAAGTGAATGAAGTGAAAGTGAATTTACTCTGGGTACATTGAAATAAAAAAAAAAATTAACATTTGATTATTAGATGAAGAAATATAAACTATTAAACTTGTAGGGACAAAAAACATTCAGGCCCCTAGAATGCAACTGCATAGTTAAAATTAAGTATACTGAATGGGCTATAGTATTTGTTTATGAACTTAAGAGTTTTTTTTGAAATTCCAATTTTAGTTGAGTTATTGCAATTTTAAGTGCTTTTTTTTGAGAATTCTCACTTTTTTCTGCCTACATTACATTTTTCTCTGCTTGCACATTTAGAAACTTAAAATACAACAAGGAAATATAAAACAAATTATGATTCAACAATTAGTTGGAGAATTGTTAAACTTGAAGGGTAAAATGCCACATGTTTGGTCGATTTGTAGCCCAGTGAAATGCAATTACTGATTAAAAATTTGGCGTGCTCATAGAAATCAAAGAAAAGACTTTTATATTATTACGTGATATTAACGAATTTTGTTTCGAAATTCTTATTTGTAAACTGATTTCTCAAATTTAAGTGTTTTCTCTTCTTTGTTTTTCCCCCAACTTTTTTGCTTTAAATATTAATTGTCCATTGTTGTACAAATTTAATTTTCCCACACGAGGTCTTTATTTTATAAACTCGTGCTCGAGATGTCAATTAGAATTAGCAAAAAGAAAATAGAGTGAGCAAAAGAGATTAAATGATTACGTATGTTTCCAGATATAAATTTTAATATTTAGAGTGAAATTTTTTTAAAAATAAAGAGCATTCGGTATTTAAATTCTTACAAGTTTCAGCAATGCGTAAAATTACTCTTCACATTAGAACCTCAATATATATTCATTAGATTAAAAATTTTTTTTATTTTTTTTAGTACAAATGATTATTTTTTAAATCTATTTAATTGTCTATTTCGTTAGGGTGAACATATTAATAAAATGTTCATGCATAAAGCTACAATAATTGTATATTTTGAAAACAAAATCTTATGCGTTTTAGTGGAAAGTATTGAGGTCCAAGGAGAAAAATAAATCTGAATATAGTGCATATAAATGTTTTGAGTTTTTAAAGAGAGAAATCTGATTCTCGAAATAATGAAAAGGGATAATGAATCATAATAGGTTAGGAACCACTGCTCTGTAAGATAGGGGTCTGGATATCTGAATGGTCAATTTTTACGGTGAATATTCACACCACCCAGTAAGCTGCCGATTTGATTAGTACTCCATGCCCGCGCGTACTACTGTTGTCATCTATTAAAATAAAATCCCGGCCAATTACATCCATGAAAAGGCGTTCTAGTACTCTAAAACTTCATACTAGTACATCACACTAATATAAATGTCTCTTTAATTGACATGAGGAGATGTATTGCCATCCTATAAATCGATCACAGTGTGGTGTGGGCATACATCATATTGAATGGTTGCTGCCCCATCTATTTATTTGCAGAAGCAGTTAAACTGATGCGCGGTATATTTATATAAATTATTATAACCGTCACTGAACAGCTGACCCAATGCTGGATTTACGACTAATAATGTTCAACTCTGTAGCCTTGTAATTTTGAACCCAATCCAGAAAATAAGGGAACTCCTGGATCAAGTATTTGGAGAAAGTAACCTTCTTGGAGGACTTTTTGATGGAACTAACCCTCATTTGCGCTACATGGAGAGAAAAACCTCCCACGGTTAGCCTGACGACAAGGGGACTCTAACCCATGATTCCGTCTACAGTTACGGTTATTTTACGTTAAGCTCTGTGTCGGTGCAAACCGGGTGCGGAATTCGTATCAACCAGTCATCGCGGGGATTCGAACCCGGGCCACCTCATTGGAAGGCAAGCTCTCTATCCCCTGAGCCACGACGACTCGATGTGAGGTATATAGGAGTGAAGTCTTATAGCTCTATGATCGCCTCGTGTGTTGTGCTCAGGACTTTATTTAAATCGATGACAACACTTATTCAAGCAGAGCTAATTTGGTCGATGAATTTGAGATTCAGATCTCTAGACCTCAACCCTCAAAAAATTTAAAAAAAAAAAAAAAAAAAAAAAAAAAATCAACGTTCCATTAGAAATTAAAAAAAAAGTGCTGTAAAAATAAAGCTTGTTTGAGAAGGATTTTTGCAGTAAAAAAAATTGTTTATATTTTATCCAAGGATATATACATTACATTCTAATATTTAGGTGATACGTATATTTTTTTATGATAAAACTGCATGACATTTCTAAAATAAAATAGTAACTTAGCTTTAAACGAGTTGTAAGCTTTAAACTCAAATTAGTTACCTCAATTTAGTTTTTTTTATAGTAGTGACGATGCTGCCACTGAATTAAAATAAGTAATAAATGTGACACAAAAAAACATTCTTCTAGATTTCGAAAGACAATTATGAACTCACGTTGTTGAAAGAATAGGAATCCCTACCATATCTTTCTATATTTGCTGAATATATTAAGTTGTAATCACTGTCATTTTCTTTGCAATTTCGAAACTGGGTATTCTATAACTAGTGACATAAAAGCGAAGGGCAAAATATGATGAAACCCGTCATTGGGTTAAAAAAAAAATTACCAATTCATTCGTTCCTGAGATAATGACGATAATTACTCGCGCTGCACTGTAGGATCCCAATGGGAAAGAAAATGACTCAAGAAAGAATATGAATAAGTTCTTTTTTCGAGATATTTTTTTGTTCTTTTTTTTATGTAATTAGAATTTCTTATGGGATTGTATGCTCAGTTCACTTCAAGAACGCTCCTTCGGAACAAAAGGAAGGAAATTTCAATTCGGATAATTAAATATATATTCATTTTAGCAAATACTGTTTGAATGAAAACGATTTATTTATTAATTACGTTTTATATTTCTTTGAATGACTGTTTTTGTAATGTCGAAACGTCTGTTTAGAACAACAACTTTTCATCGGATTGGAAATATTTGGATTTGCATTTTTCTTTCTTTGTTTTTATTAATTTACTTCCGGATCGGTGAGAATGATAACTTGAAATCCAAATTTTGACCACTCTCCTGACTAGCCAGACTATTTTAAATTGAAACTGATTTTTCTTTACTGATTTGAACTGATTATTCTACTGAATCTCTACTTGTGATCCGGATCGCTACACGCCGAATTTATTGTAGTTTTGTTGACAAACAAAACGCTAACAAACAAAATTCAGATCACTCTGACAAATTAGAGTGTTCTAATCTCAACTGGTGTTTGATGCCTTAATTACGATAAAAGTTTCAATCGTTTTCTGATCAACACAAGCAGAATTCATCGTTGTTTCATTCAAAATTTCGGCCAAAAGTGAAATTTTTATATTAAACTGTTCCTTAATATTGTTTTCATACAGTTTCTTCACGCGTTTCTGGAATTTCTATTTGATAACTTCACAATGCACAGAAATACCTCATTGCCCACATCGTGGTTTTTGAACTATTTGAAAATAAGGCGTATAATCATATTGCCCCAATCCCTTCAATTAATGAGGTGTACGTTGCTCAAAAAAGGGAACACTTTTAATAACTTTTCATCGAATGGTTGTATTTTCACGTACTAAGACTCAATCTTTATGTCTAACTTACAAATTGCTATTAAGGACATTAAACATCTAATTAAGCACTGTCCAAGATTCCGGGCACTTCGTGGAACCCACATGAATAACTGCGAAGAGGAACATCAATTCTTTGCCATATTGACCTGCAGGAAAATTGTGACTTAAATTATTAAACAAACCCTCGAGGACATTTTAGCCCCAGATCAACTGACCTCAGTCATGAACCAACAATAGAGCATGTCATCATAAATTTTTTAACTAATAAACTTTTAACCTTATATTTCCAAATTTTATCTGCTTTTGATTTTAGACTTCATCGACTTCTAGTCAGACTTTTACTTTTAGACATTTACTCTTAGGACTAGTAGCTTTCATTGATTTTAGTTTTGAGATTTTTTGTCTCTTGTTTCCTTATATAATTCTCGACATTTACACCGGCGCTATTGGATTTCATTGCCTTTAAAACATGTTTTTAATTGTCAAGTGTTATAGATAATCCACTTTTAACTGATCACCACCACTGTCATTTGGCAAGATTTTACTGTAATTTTAGTTTTTAGAGACATTTTTATTGCAATAATTTTATTTTTATCTTCGTATACCCCCCTGGGGTGGGTAGGAGTTCAACCTATCTTACAAATTGCAATTAATTACTGCACATTATATTTTAAGTTGCAAAATCTCACACGAAAACGCACTTTCTCTGAATAAACATACTAAAAGACTAAAAACTAGTACCTTTTCTTCGACGGATGCGGATTTCTGACCTCCGAGATAAAGGACTTTTTATACAGCTTATTGCTCTATTTCTCCAAGTCCTTTAATCAAAGACCATTAAATTGCTATAGCTCCATAAACTACATCACACACAACAAAAGGAGTATTACTTTAATTATTTAATAGTATTTAATATTCAAATAATTAACAAAATTTTAAAAGCAAAACTGTTTGTCCTACTGCGCAGTGATTGCTTTGTCCATCACTTGTTGACAAACGAAATTTGATCATTCCTCAAATCCAGGAAAGCTTTGTCATCAAGTGGTAAAGATAGATTTGATTCAAATAAATCATAAGTGATATCACTCTCAACTTTAATTATTTATCTTTAGGTAATTGACAATATTTAAAAAAATAAAAAAAACTAATCTTCCGAGAGAGCAGCTGCTGTGATTACTTTGTCCATCACTCTGCTGACGTTGTTGGCAAACGAAATTTGATCACTCCTAAACTCTTCAGCAGCTTTTTCATTCAATGGATCATCTGGATTGGGATCGAGCAGAAGATGCAGCAATCCAAAAACGATGGCGTTCAGATCAAGGATAGGATTCCAGTCCTCTCTCAAAATGTTGAGGCACACATTGCCCTCTGTATCGATATTAGGGTGGTAGATATCAGTCATACACCGAACCTTGAAACGAAAATCAGGTATATTTATGTACTCTATATTAGGGTGATAGAAATCAGTCATACATCATGCATATGTAACTATATTAGGGTGGTAGATTTGAGTCATACATTGAACCTTAAAACGAAATAACAGTTATATTTATGTACTCGATATTAGGGTGATAGATATAAGTCATACATCATGCATATGTAACTATATTAGGGTGGTAGATTTGAGTCATACATTGAACTTTGAAACGAAATAACAGTTATATTTGTGTACTCGATATTAGGGTGATAGATATAAGTCATACATCTTACATTAAATCGTGAAAGGAAATAACAGTTATGTCTATAGAAGTAACAGATATTAAATTCAAGAACACAGTATAAGGAGTAGGCTATTGCCATTTAATTTAACACAGACAACACATGATTCGTATCGGATTTGCAGCTATATCATTGTTTAGCCCCTTAGGCAAGGAAATTCCTGATTTAATTATTAGAATAAACTAGTCCTCAGTGATATCTATACTAATCTTCATTGATATTTCGTTAAAATACTCATTTTTGTTACGTAAGAGAGAAACCACTGAAGCCACCTTCTTTCGTTGGTCCGATGGCAAGGTGGCTCTAACTCGTGCTCCGTAAACCACTTGGGATATTTTTCGTCAGCACTGCGTTTGGTGCGAACCAGTAAGCCATTGTTTAAAAATGATAGGCATTGGTATAAGCAGAGTGTTCTTAATATAGAGAGGACTTATGTCAATATATTATTCTTGTATATAAGAATTTGATATGCTATGTTTTCAAATTGTTCAAGTAATTGCTATTTTAAAAGAGGTTTGATAAATAAATAAAAATAAAACATCTTAATTTCATTAGGACAATAGTTATAAGGTTCTATATTTAAACAATATTAACCATTTCCGATACAGCAAATTTTGATTGAAAATTTTAATCTGGCAAGAAATTTGCAAATGTGGCCATGGACAATATATTTTAAGTGAAGTGATATACTTTCGCTCATTGTTGTTCAAAAAATTGAATTTAAGAAATTAATTATTTGAAAATTGCTAAACTTTTAAAAGCAATTATTTTTACATTTCTACTGGTTTATATTTATAACATTTGTTGAGTTAGTGTCGCCGAACAAGGTACTCTGCACCGGAAAGGGTAAAGAAACAATTTTATGTAAAAATATGACTATAAAAAATATGGATAAACACTATGTTTCTCGAAATTCCTTGCATGTTTTTAAGAAACTTCGTTAAAAGAAAATTTAAAAAAAAACCATTTACATTAAAGGTCCGCATAAATTGTGAGAAGAAAAGCATGAAAGTGTTAAAAAAAAAACAAACAAGCATAGCTTTTTTGGGTACTATCAAAAGCCATTTTGCATGCATTTACGGCTCCTTATCGAAACTCAATTTCCTGCAATCTGTAATATGGTACTGGTGATGGTAATTATAGTATCGAAGAAGCTGTCTATTATTTAATCTTATTGATTATAATTTATGATTTGCATAACGTCTTTACGTTACTTCAACATTATCATATTTATATTCATCCACATATGGATAGCATTTACTTTCACGCTTGAAGTTTATTAACGTTCTTTTTCTTCTCAGGAAACTGTGAAAATCCGATTACTTTAGAAATTATATAAGGAACTTATATTAGGTACCTATTATACCAGCACTATCACAGCATTTATTACCATTATACCAGTAGTACTTACTTCCACAGCTAATTAAGCATCTTTGGAGTAAATAAAAGCTTGAGGATTTTCTTATGACCTCTCACCTCACGCTATATATCGAAGTGAAATAACTGACAATTAGTGATTTAATTTTCTTACTCAAAGTGAACCAAGGAACTTTTCGCATGCAAATCCCGTCAAGCCATCGTTTTTTTTTCTCTGTTTTTGGCAATACCTTGGGAATACTTCAACAAGTGGCCAAAACAAAATAGCCGTCACTCAAAAGAAAAAAAAATTGCAAACGTTTATCAATACGAAAAAAAAGGTAAAAATATACTTGAGGTTGCACCTTGGCGCAATTGGTGACTTATGTTTGGTATGCCATTCCTGTTTGCGCGGAACAAAATGGTAACAGGAATGGCAGCCAAAACATAATGATATTTCAATAAAACATAGGTAAATTTCAACAAAACATCGGCCAAAACTTCATAAAATCGCCCAGCTTGGCGATTAACCGTGATCACAACTTGGCGAGAATCGAAAAGTATCTCGATTAAAAGACATTATCCCATACCTTTGGAGGATCATAAGGATATTCAGGTGACACTCTGAAAATAAAATCATGAGCGGCGTGTTTGTAGAATCCTTCATCCGGTGTTATTTTCAACTGGAAATTAAACAAGTCATCAGGATCTGGAAAAGCAATTGAACAAATTTCTGAAGATTGAAGTGCGTTAACATCTTTCGTTAATCTAATTAACGCTGAAGAGCAACATTTCTTAGTCGCATCGTTCTTTTCCTGTTTTCTTTTCTTTTTAATTGCAGGGAATCTTATCATAGTTTTTTTTTAAAAATTAAATTTAACTAACAAATCCCTTGCGATGTACAATAAATTTTTGTACATTTATTTGATTTAGGCAAGATGTGTCTCAAAACCTCATACTGTCTGTTTGTCTGAAGTCGAGTGTTACCGAATCAAAATCTTGTGTAAAATAAATAATGCTCATGACTGCCAACAGATATCAATGACTACACATTGTCCAACTATTCATAACGATATTCACAGGAGAATTTAGTATAGAAAATATGACTGAACCAAGAAATCTAAAAGAAAGAGTCCCACACGCTCCATAGCATTGTTCAACTCAAGAGTAAACTCTTGAGTACCCAGTTCTTAGTAAGTGGTAAAAAGTTGCAAGTGCTTACGTGTCGGATTTTAGCGGTGGTAAATGGTAAGAAAAGCTTAATAGAACAAACGATGTATTGTTTCTGATGCATGAGACTAAGTACGAGATGATAAGATTCATGGTTTAGAAGTTATAATGGTTTAATGCATAAAAACTGCAATATTCAAGATGTTCCTATTTTTGCATCTGACATTGCTTTCTAGACAAGTTAAGTATTGTTTCCTACATTAAATCGAATGAGACTTAACCCTTTAACACAGATGGGACACCGGTGCCACTTTTATATCGATATTTTTCTGACGGTCTAGTTAGAAATAAAAATATAATTTGTGTTTCTTTAATTATAAGAAACAGTCTAATAACAATTAAAATAATCTTCTAGATTTGTGGTGCGCAAGGTCAATAAAATCACACGCATCAATGTTTATTTTTTATGAATGTAACAGCGTAAACAACGTAACTCTATTTACAATTATGATGTTCGACATGTTTTAATATTAAAGATATAACTAATTGTAACATGTAACATACATAATTGTAACATGTATTTTCCACATTAATGATGTTAAAACTGATGTTTAATGTATTTTAAAACTGAAATTAATATAATTGCAATTAATATATTTATAATTAATATAATTATAATTAATATAATTATAATTAACGTAATTATAATTAATATAATTATAATTAATATAATTGTAATCAATATAATTATAATTAATATAATTATATTTAATACGCTTATAACTATATATTAACTTATAGATATCAGTGAATATTAAATGTTATGCTGTCGTCAATTTACTTTGTATTTATTCTTCCAAAATCGCATACTGTAGGAAAACTAAAAAACCTTCCCTATCAGAATTATATTTGTACTAAAGTATATTTGTATAATTAATTATACAAATATGAAATATATAATATTAAATTATATTTGTACTAAAGTATATTTATATAATTAATTATACAAATATAAACTATATTATATAAAATTATATTTGTACTAAAATATTGTAAAAATTTATCATCAATGAATTTTGTAAATTAAAGAAATTTCAATGATGTATAACAGTTTCTCTTAAATCTAAACAACAGAAAATAACTGAAAGTAAGAAAAATTATTTCTGTGAAGGGAACCGTGTTCGGAAGATTTTATCTTTAACGCAGAGAAAGACACATACAGGGATGTTTCATGTAGTATTTCATAATCATAAATTATTAAAATGCTAGCTATAATATTTTTAACTTATGTTGCCCTACATTAATACAAAAGAATGAATAAAATATTAAAAAAAGCTGTCTTCCTATTCGATACAATTTTGTTATTTATTATGAAATTTGTTATATTTAATCTTGTTTTTGTAAAATTAATGAATTTTATAAATGTCGGTAATTCTAGTGATAAAAGCAATTTAGAAATAGTTTTAGATACATGTGTCAACAGATATACTATTAGCTATTAACACTATTAACTAATTGCACTATTAGCTAGTTAAATGTTTTTTTTAAATCTTTTTTGACGAACGAAAAGAATAAAAAAGTGAAGAAGAAGAAAAAGATAAACTTAATTGTTTGGAAACAACTTATGTCATGCAAGTTGCAACATCCACCTCTTAAATCACGATCATTAGAAACAGCTGTAGCCAAACAATGTTAAAATCCATGCCAAAATGCTTTTCGCTTTCCAAACAAAATAGACAAACAAGTAAACTTTTCAGAAATCTAAAAATAGATCACCGAGGCCAAGGACTCACAGGTGAAAATCTTTAAAATAAATAATTTTTAAGTAAAAGTTTAGCTGCCACTTAAATATTAAAAATTTATTTTACATTATTTTTAAAACTCTTTGGAAAAATAGTTACCGTACATCTTAAAAAGTGCTCTAGCCTGTAAGAGTATTTCATGTAAGACATTAAACAACTAATAAGATTGAAACAATGCTCTCCCAACACCAATATAGATTCAAATTTAAATATGTAGAATATGTTACTCTAATCATGTTTACTGGCCGGGATAGTCTGGTTGGTAGGGCGCTGGACTCACGTTAGTAANGCTCAGCGTGAGCAGTCGGTCCAACGCAGACATTATCTCTCATTGCGCATGCGTTTAATAACGTAAACAAATATTTATTTTGAATTTGTATTGATTTTGTTATGGTCGACCAGTGTTCTAGAGAACAAATAATGACTTGGTCCAAGAAAAAACACATTATAGCTGAGTTAAATGAGGAGTGCTATGTTTAATAAGAAGCTACGTTTAATGTCAAAATCAAAATTTTGGCTAATTTCAATGTGCTGTTGGATGTTGTCCGCCATTGCTTCTGTGGTTAACGTCACGTTGTAATCCAACTGCAGTTGAGTTGGACGGCAATTGTAGTTCCAGATGAGCGTTCGATGACGTATACTATCAAACTCACAAATGGGCCAATCAGAGGTTAGCGCTGATTTCCAGCTGACGGCGTCCTGTCCTAAGAAACCAGGCCTTAAAAAAGTGCTCTAGCCTGTAAGTGTATTTCATGTAGGACATTAAACAACTAATAAGAATGAAACAATGCTCTCCCAACACCAATATAGATTCAAATTTAAATATGTAGAATATGTTACTCTAATCATGTTTACTGGCCGGGATATAGTCTGGTTGGTAGGGCGCTGGATTCACGTTAATAAGAGCGGGAGTTCAAATTCAGCCGACTGAAGACTCCCCGTGTAGAAAATGATGACAGGTGCAAGTTAAATCTGTTGGGTCAGAAAGTTCCCACAACAAATTATACCTCTGGGGGTACTGAATTGGCGATTGGTCGTTCGCTGGTTTAGGTCAAAATTACGATCGATGGATGTATGAATGGATCCGTCCTGTTAACGGGTGTGACGAATGGATGAGGCGGAAGTCGAATTATTGGCCACAGATGGCGCCACTGGAGAACAAAACCAATTGCCTTAATAGCCTACGACGATGTCAACTATGAACTTCATGTTTAATCTTAACTTTTTAGACATTAGGTTTCTGGTAGTGGCATATGTTGCTTTATATATTCTTGATTTATTCTTGACATTATCTAAGCAATTTGCTGGTGGACTAGGATAATATGCTAAAGTACCAAAAAAGTATTTCATTTCTCAAATTATTCAAGTAATCTTCATAATTACTTATAAATAAACTTCACATTACCAACTCATTGAAGTGAAAATCGAAAAGAAATTATTTTAAGATCTTCGCTTAAACAAAAGCATAAATTAACCTTATGTTTAATAAATTATTTAAATAATCAAGTTCAATCATCAGAGCCGCGATGGATCAGGGGATAGAACGTTAATTAATCATCAATCTGTTCTCATTCCAATGAAGTGAACCTGGTTCGAATCCCAGCTATAGCTGGTCGGAACGAATCCGCATCCGGTTTGCGCCGACCACAATGCTGCCGTGAAATATCCTCAGTGGTAGACGGATCATGGGTTAGAATCCCTTTGTCGTCAGGCTAACAGTGGGAGGTTATCGTGGTCTTCCTCTCCATATAACGCAAATGCGGGTTAGTTCCATCGAAAAGTCCTTCACGTAATCAAATTTCTTCCACTACTTGATCCAGCAGTTCCCTTGTTTTCTGGATTGGGTTGAAAATTACAAGGCTACGGAGATGAATATTGGTAGTCGTAAACCCATAAATTCGGTCGGCTGTTCAACGACAGTTATAAAATCAAGTAATCAACACATTAAATTAATCATCAATCTGTGTAAAAAAAACTGTCGTTTTATTAAAAATGCTTTATTTGATAAAGAACCAAATGGCTTAAAATATTATTACAATCTATGAAATTAGCATCAATAACCAATCATGACCAAGCACCTAGCCCCATTTTTAGGGCTTTATCTTTCAACGGATATGGTAGGAACCCAACGAATTTTGATGTTGGACAGATGGCGTGGACAGCGCTCTCCAAACTTTCACATCACAACCACGAAGAGCACTTTCAGCTATGACAGAGTTAACGTGCACTTTTCTGCATACACACGCCGGCTATTTTCTCGGCTGCCAGGATCGAACTCCCAACTCTCCAACCAGCGGTGTGAGCAAAGTCTTAAATGATTGCGCCCCCCAAGGAAATTAATATAATGTTATTTTTCAATATCTTGCGAATCATGTTTGTAAATACAATCAATAAATAGTAGATCAAATGAGAGAAGCAAACTCATGAACTTTAACGATACGGAAACAGTTAATCTATATTATATAAAACGCTAATACGTACGTATGTATGTATCAATAAAACCGATGATATTTCTTTTCTCGCGATGGCAACAGTTTTCATTTTTAATTGATTGGATTCGGCGCGCAAGAGCACTTAGTGGGTATCATATGTCTAATCGGGTGAATTCTCACCGAATTATCAAAAAAATTCTCACAAAATTATCTTCATCGAAGCCGATGCTTTACATCCGGCGTTCAGTACTATTTCATATTGTTTTACAACACATGGTTTTAGCCCTCTGGTGGGAAAGACTTTAAAACAAAACTTACAACAGTTACTTTTCTCAACAACTGAAATTTAGAATAGTGTGATTAAGAAAAATATGCGAACTGTTTTCAATTTCAAATTAATATTGAAATGCACAGGTTTAGAATTTTCTACAGTGAAAAGTTTTCGAAACTTCAGTGTTCAAAAAAGTATACAAAAGCTAGACGTTAAGAACGTATCCAATGAGCGAGCAAAGCGAGCATCGGATTGCGAAGCAATCCGAAATGAACTGCGAAAGCAGTTCCGGGGGTTGGCGAGCGCCAGCGAGCAGGGGTCGAAGCCTCCTAGTATTTATATATTTTGTGATCGAATAGTTTGTACCTAACTATTTATTTTCATCGAACTGCTATTAGGAGCTTTGTTATATATTCTAAAACTTAGGGTGAAGGGAGAATTTTAATTTTATAAAATACTGGGTGGTCCATCCCCTGCTCACTTCGCTCACCATCCTTCACGAATGGATAATTAGGTAGTATATGTCCCATACTATGGCGTATTTTTAATTTTAAACTAAGAAAATTTTAATTAATATTTTTTAAAATTTATAAAAATTGTCTAAAATTCTTATTTTTAATATCGATTTAATAGTTTTTTTTTTAAATAACAAATTTTTTATGCCCGTGAAACTAAATGAAAAAAGGTATAACATTGTTTAAAAAGTATTATATTTTTGATGTTTTTGGGAATAAATTAAAAAAAAAAACGCCATAGTTTGGAACATATACTACTTGCAACATTTAAATTAAAAATTATTCAATTAAAAAATGACAAATACTTAATTTTATTAATACAGATTTAGTTTCCAATTGTATTGAGATAAAATTTTGTATAGTCAGTATAGTATTAAGTCTTCTAGGTTACATTTTCAATTTGATTTGCAATTTTGTTTTTCAAATTCCTATTTAACTTTTGTTTTTATAAAATCTTGTTTAATGTTTTTAGCCTAAAAAACTAGAGGAAGAGTTAAATACTAATTATGTTTTACAATATTTTGGGAATTTTAATTGTATATGTTGACACCGCAGTTTAACACAAAGTTTATAACTAACTTATATATACTGTTAATAATAACAATAGGTTTCGGTGCCGATTAAAATAAGGAAATAATTACTAGTAAGATAATATCTTAGTATTATTTTATAATAAAGAAACATCGCTTTTACTTTTAAGACTTCAATTTGGAATAATAATAAAAATCAAATACATTATAGCAAAGAATACTAAGAAAGCATAATAAATAAATATTACATGTAAGTACCTTTCAATTAGAGATCATGAAATATTTTACAGTTAAACCGTTGTATCTTAATAGCTTTTAGTTTTTATGCTGATGACAACTTAAGAATACCGGAACTTTATGTAAGAAAATTGGATCATACCATTTTCTGGTCATTAAGAAAGCGCCAACAGCAATGGAAAACAGTTTTATGCCAGTACGTTTTTATGTTAAGTGAGGAAGAAGCCTTGTGGTCGTAAGATTTTGTTTTCGCAAATACAAGCTTAGGAAGTTCTTTTCCTTCTTTCTCGTTTTGTTTCATTAAGTTCGATCTTCGGATGTAATTTCATGATTAGTTTGATTAATGGAATAAATTTAACAGTAGGAGAAAAGTGAGCGCTACACCCCACTTTTAGGGATGATGAATTCTCTTACTTAAATAGCACGGTTTAGACTAAACAAATGCTTCTTAAAAATTTTGGGTATTTATTTCTTCACATGAATGGACATTTTTGAAAAAGTTGACGCTCACTTTTTAATCTGAAAAAAGTTTAAAAGAATTCCTCATCGGAAAAAATTATAAAAAATTCATAAAATACCCTCCGTTTTTGTAACTATATATATATGCACTTTACGTAACATGGTTTCGACTAAACAAATACTTCTTAAAAATTTTGGGTATTTATTTCTTTACATCTATGGGTATTTTTTGAGCATTAGATGCTTTCTTGACCATGCCACCATCTAATCATGCCATCACGTTAAGAGCATACATATGTTTAACACAATGGAGGAAATTTTGTGAATTTTTTGTAATTTTTTGCTATGAGTAATTCATTCGGAACTTGTTTTAAATTTCAACGAGAGAGTCACTTTTTTTTTCTTCAAAAATACCAATATGTTTCAAGAAATAACTATTTAGAATTTTTTTGAAGGATATGTTTACTCACGGTATGAACATATTTATCAATAACATAATGAAAGACACTTTGCGAATTTTGTTATAATTTTTGAATTGAGAAATTTATTTGAAACTTGCGTCAGATAAAAAGTGTCAATTTTGTAAAAAAATGCCTACAGTTATGAAGAAATAAGTACTCAAAATTTCTAGGAAGTATTTATTTAGTCGAAACCATGCTATGTAAAGAGCATATATCTAGTTATCATAATGGAGCTTATTTGGTGAATTTTTTAAAATTTTTTGCCATAAGAAAATCATTTGAAACTTTCTTCAAATTACCAAGTTAGCGTCAATTCTTTCAAAAATACCAATATGTGTCAAGAAATAAGTTTTTTCAATTTTTAAGAAGGATTTGTTTACAATAGTACGTTGAGAGCATATTTATGGTTAACATATTGGAGGACACTTTGAGAATTTTTAATGATTTTCGGAAAAGAGGAATTCATTTGAAACTTGTTTCATACAACAAAGTAAGCGTCAAATTTTTCAAAAATACACATAGATGTGAAGAAATAAATAGCCAAAATTTTTAAGAAGCATTTGTTCAGTCCAAACCATGCTTCGTTAAGAGCATTAATTAGTTAACATAATGAAAAACAAATTGCAATTTTTTAAATAATTTTTAGCAATGAGGAATTCATTTGAATTTTGTTTCAGATTACAAAGTAAGCGTCAAATGTTTCCAAAATCCCGGTAGATTAGAAGAAATAAATACTCAAAATTTTTAAGAAGCAATTGTTTAGATCTGACTGTGCTATATTAAGAGCAAATATATAGTAAACGCAATGAAGGGCTCTTTGTGAATTTTTTATATATATTTTATATATATTTTCTTGAAATAAGGGATTCATTTGAAACTTGTGTCAGATTTCAAAATAAGAACCAAAGTTTTCAAAAATGCCCTTAAATGTGAAAAAATAAGTAACCAAAATTTTTAAGAAGCTTATGTTTAATCCAAACCAAACATTAAGCTTCATATTATGAGCATTAATATAGTTAACATGATGAAGGATATATTGCGAATTTTTTTTATCATTTTTGTAATGTGAAAATCATTTGAAACGTGTTCCAAAGAACTAAGAGAGAGTTAATTTTTCCAAAAATACTAATATCTGTCAAAAAATAAGGAATCAAAAGTTTTACGATAGCTTAAAAGTTTTATGGTATTTTGGTAGGTAGGAATTACAATTTTTAAATTTTTCCAGACTTTGGGTACCCTGCTAAACAATTTTTGTAAGTTATGCAACTACCATTATTTACCTTTTGAGAAAAAAAATGACCTGTGAAGTGACCGCTAACGAGTTAATTTGCTAAATAAAGGATTAATAAGTATCTCACTTACAAGTATGAAAATATTTTCCATCTCATTTATGCATTTTCATACACCTAAATCAAATTTTGAAAAGAATTATTTTATGAAAGTTTGTTACTTAGATCGTTTTTACACCCCTTCTTAAGGAACATTTGAAAGAACTGTTAACAGAAAAAGAACGTGATCACAAAAATTTCACTATTTGTTGACATCACACATCACGTGGTAACTACCTTCCAGCGCTTTAATTCTTTCGACTCAACCACCTTTCAATTAATATGACGTCAATCAATTCGATTACCCTCAATTTCATTCACTCAAAAATTCTAAAATGTTGACAATTTTGCTTTATAAAAAATACAAACTTGTTGTGTTTCCGATTGTAGGAATAGAAAATCAAAAATTGATTGCAGGATTAAAAGTTTTTATCGTTTTCCATTAGAGAATCCAAATTTCGTAAAAAAATGGCTTAATAGAACTAAAACTAAGCGTGAGAACTTCATTCAAATCAGTATACTATAATTTGTTCCTAACATTTTGATGAAGAATGTTTTAACTATCCACCTTTCACAAATAGGCGTTCTTTAAAACCCGATTCTTTGCCTAAATGTATGTTTTGTGGTGCCAATGAAATTTCAACTCCTCGTGGTAGTGATATTTGTACTGATGATGTTAAGTTGACAACAACAACTGATTCAGATATAAATTACTTATCTACACAGTAAGTATTGTTTGAATATTTCGCAGATTTATTTAAAAATGTTGAAAAGTTTACTAATTTATAAATTTAACGAAACAGCAGGAACTTTTTTTTGTTTTTCTCCCAGTAATATCATCGCGGGTGAGGGAAATCTTTTTTCTCTGTTCTTACGTAATCGTGACCTTACCATTCAATGTCACAGGTATAAAGTAACAAGTATAAAGTAACAGGTTCCAGTTTTTTTCTTCCTTCAATAACGTGAACGAGCATGGTAGTAACTTATTCGCTCTTTCCTGAAAGGATTTCCCAAATGGTAGTGAAATGAGAATTCGATTATAATTCTAAGCAGGAATATTTTTAATTTATCAGAACTTGAATACTTCAGAGTATAAATATCTAGCTTAAATATTCTTGTACATTTTATGGATATGTAGTGGTGGTCGAAATGATTTAAAACTCATAAAGAAATTCATAAATCTGCAATTCATAAAATTAAAAAGAAAATCATAAATCTTGCTACCATTTTAAAATAAATATCAAGTCTTTTTTGGAAATCCGCATAAGTTGCTTTCAAACTCATTATTATCATTCATCATCAAAGCGAAAATATTTTAAACTTAGTCAGTACCTAAAATATCGAATCAAATGTTTGACTGACCTATTTTATACGTCTAAATTATTTATAGACATATCAAAATAATTTTAAATCAAGAATTAAAAACCAAAACAGTAATTTTGCTACCACTTTAAATATTAAAATAAAATTTAGTGAAAAAAAAATAAATAGGCTAACAATTATTGGGAATCAAAGTAGGTTTGCCACTAAATTGAAGATGAAAGAGAATAATCTTAAAAATACTGTTTAGATATTTAAGTAATCTTCGATACAAGAATCGTTTTCAATGATTAGCTGCAATTGCGACTGTTCATAATTATAATTTTGAACAATCGTGATTTCAGCTACATGAATTATTGACAATAGTTGATTATGAATATTTTTAATTACAAATTATAATCACTCATAATCACGATAAAAGTTTTAATTGTAAATTATAGTTACTTGCAATTTTAATCGCTAATTAGCTAAGATAAGACAACACAAATCAATAACCTTTCAGCACATACACAGGTATTGCACTTCCTGTAGCACGGCGCCATTACGTAACGTCATTGAGGACAAATTCTAGAACAAAGTAATTTTCATGCCGTATAAAGACCTTTCTATAGCATTAATACAATAATAACTCTGCTCCAAAAATAGATTGATAATTTAAGAAGAATGGGAGAATGAAAAGCTACAAAGCCATAAAAGGAATATGTTATATGATTTCCTATGGATTTGTTGGTGAAAAGATTTGGAACAACTAATATTTATAATTGTGACATCATCTGCTCAAAATGCCAGTCACTCTGCTTGCAAAAATACTTAGTCATTGCCTTAGAAACAGTGGAATCGCATTTTGTGGGATCATTTTTTTCATAATGAGCGGTTCTGCAGTCTAACGAATTTAGAAACTCTTTACGTAACCTTTATTTTGGATATTTCGACAACTCAGAGAAAGTCGTATTTACGAAATTTCATTTCTCAAGGTCTAATCGACCGATTCTTTTGGATTTTGTCATTTAAAACGGTGTCGAATAAAAGGGTGGAAAAACTTGCCAACTCTAAAATTCTAACTTCATTAACTTATTATTTAAGTGATTAAAAACTATTTTTTTTGTACAAACTTATTTTTTAATAAGCATGTTTTATTATGAAAAGCGAATTTTTTTTTATTCGGTTCATTAGCTAAAGAGAGATAAGCATTTTCATATTTTTTTCTTCTTTCTGCGTACTATACAGCTGCCAACTTAAATATATTAATAGTTTTTAATATAAAAGCAAAGCTGTTACCATTTATTGATTTTGACCTATTATGGTAGACTAAACATGTCAAATCTACGTGACAACCAAAAAGCGTTCCAACACATCGACTGAAAAAAGAAAAAGCAAGGGCAGAAAAGTGTCTTTGAAATTGATTGGAGTGAATGACCAGAAACAGCTAAGATTTTGGCCTCTTGCCCAAAATGAGAAAGATCTAAACGACTTTCGGATTTTGTTTCGAATCCAGCAGAAATGAAACAGGCAGAAAAGAACGTTTTTCACGTGCCCTGTGGCTGAGAATCAATTTTTCTATGCATGATCTGTTTGGAACGGAAATTGAACATTAAATAAATGAACTTGATTGTATTCAAAAGATTTTTTCTCTCTCTCAGTTGGAAACGCCTCTAAATGTATTCTTAAACAGATACCGAGTTTTTCTCTTTTATCTTCATATACTTCATAAAATTATATTTATTTGAAATGTTTGATTCTTTCAATCTTTCTCTTGATTTGTCGTTTAGCGAGACTAAGTTCAAGGTTATTTGTATGAAATACTAGACTAAATTGACAACAAAAAATTGCTTCACTTACGATTTTAATAAAATATTAGACATAGAAATTATAGATAGTAACGCAAAGTTTAGTCTTTCTTCATTAGTGATGTTTGATTTTTTCAATCTTTCTTTTGATTTGTCTTTTAGCTAGACTAAGTTCAAGGTTATTTGAAAGAAATACTAGACTAAATTGACAACAAAAAATTGCTTCACTTGCGATTTTAATAAAATATTAGACATAGAAATTATAGATAGTAACGCAAAGTTTAGTCTTTCTTCATTAGTGATGTTTGATTTTTTCAATCTTTCTTTTGATTTGTCTTTTAGCTAGACTAAGTTTAAGGTTATTTGAAAGAAATACTAGACTAAATTGACAACAAAAAATTGCTTCACTTACGATTTTAATAAAAATTAGACATAGAAATTATAGATAGTAACGCAAAGTTTAGTCCTTCTTCATTAGTGATGTTTGATTCTTTCAATCTTTCTTTTGATTTGTCTTTTAGCTAGACTAAGTTCAAGGTTATTTGAAAGAAATACTAGACTAAATTGACAACAAAAAATTGCTTCACTTACGACTTTAATAAAATATTAGACATAGAAATTATGGATTCAAAGTTTAGTCTTTCTTCATTAGTGATGGATGGTGTTCTCTCAAAACTCTACAACCCAAATTAAGAAAAGCTTAATTAAATTTAGACGAACTATGCTCTATGCACCTGCGAATCTCGGCTAGTGGGGGAGAAGGTGAGGGAGTGCATAGGAAGTCATCCCCTATTTATATATAAATGTAAATATATTATTTTTTATTACTTATTTTTATTTTGTAATTTTTTTCTTTGCTCATTATTGCAATTACTTACTGTTTAGAACTTATATACATCGTTCATATACGAATTTTTATTCCCTTCATTCTAGTCAATTTAGACTTAGCTTTTAGTTATATTTCGCACACCTTTTTCCACTCTTAATTCGATTAGTTGAGATGAAGAAGAAAATATCCCAGGGATGGCGAACCAATGGCACGCGTGCCATTTTTAGCACGCGACACAATATTTTGGGTACGCCACCGATCGCAAAGTTCACTATGAAGCATATTAACAATTAAATTAGAATTCACAAAANCAGATTTCATTGAAATCGAAAACCTCATGGGGGAAATGGAAGTATGGGCATCAAAGTGGAACCTGCGAGAACCCCTTAGTAGACCAGATATGGCACTTTCAGCAATGGAAGAATGTGACAGTATCTTTTTCCCAAACATTTATTGCTTGTTATCAATGTTGGCTACGTTGCCAATCACCACAGCAAAAGCAGAAAGAACTTTTTTCTACTCTTAAACGCGTAAAAACAGCAACAAGAAATGCTACTAAAGAAGAAATGCTAACTTTATTGAGCATATTTCGGGATATCCCGATTTGTCCTAAAAAAGTAATCGAAAAATTTTCTTCAAATCCCCGTCGCATGCCTTTGTAAACTTTGTTTACAAATTGATTATAATTATTGTGTAATATTAATTGAAAAATAATTATTATGTAATATTTTTTAATTACTAGTTTAACTTTTGCAAACAACAGAATAAACAATATTTGTTACAATGTTTTTCCCCTACTTTGCATGTCTGAAACNCATCCCCCCCCCCCGAAAAAATATCCTGGCTACGGCCTTGCCTTCTTCATTAGTGATGGTGTTCTCTCAAAACTCTACAACCAAAGTTTAGAAAAGCTTAATAAATTCAGACAAACTATGCTCTATGCACCTGCAAAGACCGGCTAGTGGGGGAGGAGGTGAGGGAGTGCATAGGAAGTCATCCCCGATTTGTATATAAATGTATGTATTTTATTTTATATTATTTCTTTTTATTTTGTAATTTTTTCTTCATTCATTATTGCGATTACTTACTGTTATGAACTTATATACATCGTTTAGATACGAATTTTTGTTCCCTTTATTCTACCCAACTTAGACTTAGCTTTTAGTTATTATTCGCACCCCTTTTTCCACTCTTAATTCGATTAGTTGAGATGAAGAAGGGATCCCCTAAGGATCGATACTCTGTTATAAACTGTGTCAGTCAGTCAGTCAAATGAAAGTGCTTGCATAGGTATAGTTTGTCTTTGGTAAGAACTCCCCCCACTGCAAAGTCTGAAGATGTCTGCAGTTATGGAGACAAAAATGGCGCATTTCAGGGAGGGTAGCTGCTCCTCACAAAAGATCGAAGAAAAAGATTCCCTCTCTCTCGCCGTCCTGTCCCAAGCAATGATCCCACACCCCTACTTGAAATAGTTATGCCTCGTTACAATAGTCACCACAACGGGTCCAGACGAATGGCTAGGGGAGTTCTTACTTAAGACAAACTATAGACGAAAAGGGAAAAAAATGCTGGTCTTAAAAACAGTTCTTTTCTAGATTCTTTTTAGAAAGAGTCGTGAAATCGTGACTACAAAAGGTTATATAAATATATATTTGATTTATTAAATCTATATTATAGCCGTGATTATTTAAAATTGAAGTGAAAGAAAAATTATGAAATTTTTATTTTATTTATTGCTTTATATTTACCTTTTTTCGAGTGATAAATAGTTTCATGTCTGTGTTATTGCACATGACCGAAATCTAAAGAATGTCGACTTTCACCGGTGAATGTCAACAATCACATAGTCGCTTTGGTGAATGCATCTAATTGTTTATCTAATTGGATATTAATATATTCATTGATATCTTAATATTTATTTGATATTTTAATGTCCGATTTGGATAGATAAGAAAAAAAAAACAATGTTTAGAATACCGGGGAGTTGCAGTTGACCTTAAAAATCTTCAGTGTAAGCAATACCGGGCAGATATATACCAGGCAGTGGCACTTGACCTTAAAAATAATTAGTATACGAAAACCGAGCAAGTGTAATTATCAAATCAGGTCTAAGATGAATTTCGGATATTTACCAAAACGACTATGTTATTGTCGGTATATATGTATATGAGCTGCAAGCTTATTACGCTGTGGGGTAAAATTTCATCAATAGGTAACAAATTTTATGTTTTAATTTATGATTCTTTGTTTAGTAAATTTGTTTCAAAATTATTTATTCCACACCATTAAATGTAAATGATTCGAAAGTTCATGTGAAACACCACTTTTTTTCCTGATCTTTCGTGGTGAGGTTTTTAAGGCGGTTTTTAGAAGGCCCCGTTGAAATATGAAATGCTAATAATATGCTATTTTTATAACTGCTGTGAGTTTGCAACTGTTAGGTGAAATTTGCGCTCATTTTGAAAATGGCGCAAAGCGTAAATATGAAGAAAAGCCCCAGTTTTGTCAAAATAAAAAGCGTTTGTGGTTTAATTTTTTAATATTCGAAAACTTACTCTAATGCTGCATTACTTGGGCTTATAAAAATTTGCACAAACTAAGAATAAGGCAGTAATTTTGATTATTTTCATCTAGATGACGAAATGTCGCCAAATTGGCGCTTTTTAAAAATGTATAACTTTTAAGATATTTAAGTCATTTGTGTGTTCTAATACCCAGATAATTCTTCACGGCAAGATTATATACATAGTTTAAAATCATAGCATTGCTTGAAGTGCAAGGCATTTAAACTGTGTTTTTTTTTCTTCCTTGGCGACTGAGCTTCGAAAAATTGAGTTAAAATGTCGGCAAAATTACTATTAATTATGAATACTTCAGTTTTTAGTTGTCTAACACTCTAGAAATATTTTGCAAAAAGTGTTGTAATTGGCAGCCCTGTATCCTCTTCTGACCCAATGAATCCATTAGGACACATCCGAACCTAGCAAAATTAAAAGTGATGACTAACTTTTCTCAAGACTGCTTAAAAGTTCATTTATTTAACTTCATATTATTTTCATAAAATCAGTTTTAAAGAAACATACATTTAAAGATATCAGATTACATAGAGTTAATATAGAAGTGTTTCTTTATTTTGTTCAAACCCTGTACATAATGTAGAAATCTTTAACCGGAATAACTATCTTGCTTAGAATTGTAAAATTAATCGATAACTGTGCAAACATTTAATATTTTTTTTAATAGAATATTGTTAGGAAATTTGTATATTTATTTAAATTATTCTTGTGTACAAAATCATTATAAATTACTTTTTTGAACAAATAAAAATAAAAATATATCAACGTAAATATTTATATAGTTACCATTTAAAAAAAATAAAGATCCCACTAAAATCTGAAGATTTGGCAGTTTTACGATTGGGTTAACCCCGAATGAGGCTAATAATTTTCTTACGGGTTCATTAGAATCTTAGACTGAAGGGAAAGGGTTCATATTGTATTATTCAAAATATATCCATCATAATTCCTTATGGCATATAATGATTAAAAGCAAATGAATATTTTATTCATATTCCGACTCGTTTGATTTCAACGTCCAATTATTAGGCGCAAATTATATTTATTCCTTATGATTATTTGAAAATATTTCTGGTAAACACTATCATTATTTTCGTTTTCATAGAATTGCATTTTTATACTTAGAATTCCATCTAACCCTTTGTTGGGAAAATGCAAGAAAGGAATTGGGAAAGCTCAATATAACTATTGATTATCTTCGTTTTTTTTATTCATCGTATGCTTATAAAGAATGAAGAGTTTGCACGCAATAGAATATTTGCATAGATGTTATTTAATTCGCTTTTTTTTCCTCTTTGTAATTGATATCTAATTGACATTTATAACCTTTGTTTGTTTGACAAGTGTTTCTTCTAATGCCATCGTAAAATATGGTGATTCTTTAGTCTAGCGGTTCCCAAATGGTGTTCCATGGAACACTAGGTTTCCGTAGAAGTTATAAACGGGCTCCGAGAGTTAGGACTTTTTAAAAACTTTTTTGTTAACAATTCTGAAACCTATAATTACATTTAGATCCAATCAATAATTCATTATTTACTTAACATTTGGCTTGATTATTTAAAGTAAAATGCCAATGAAAAAGAAACAGCACATTTTTTGGAAGAAAAAAAAAACATAATTTTTCAAATAAACATGTCTTGAATAAACTATATGAAGGGCATGTTTTGATAAAATATTGTATTATTTACGAACCAAAATAAAATAACTAAATTGCTAAAAAAGAAATATGTTTTTCTGATAGCGATTTTCGACGTTTACAGCAGTTCTTTTTAGTTTTTATTTCAATGAAAACCATAATTCTGCTTACTTCATTTTCAGCTTATGCAAAAGCAACTTGCTACAAGACTAGATTCAGTTACAGGTATGCGAATTTAATTGTAGGATATAAATCCTAGTATTTAAGATTTTTAATGATAAAACAATGAAAAAATGTCATTATTCTTATTTTATTTTATTTAATAACCGGCGTTGAAGAGTTTACTCATTTCTGAGTTTACGATTACCAATTTTCTACTCCGTTTCATTGTAATTTTCAAACCCAATCCAGAAGACAAGGAAACTCCTCGATCAAGTATTGGAAGAAATTTTCCTACATGGAGGACTTTTTGATGGAGTCAACACGCATTTGTGGAACATGGAGAGGAAGACCACGATTGTGGTCGGCGCGAGTCTCGTATGGAACTCGTATCGACCAGCCATCGCTGAACATCGAACCCGGCTCACCTCATTGGCAAGCGAACTGTCTATCCCCTGAGCCATCGCAGTTCTGGTAGTAAGGTATTTTATTTTATTTTATAACCGTCGTTGAACAGCCGACCCAATTCTTGGTTTACGCCTACCAGTATTCGACTCCGTATACTTGTAATTTTGGCCGCAATCTAGAAGACAAGGGAGCTTCTGGATCATTACCCCCAGAGATGGGAACATGGAGGACTTTGTGACTCGACAGATTTAGCGTGCACCAGTCACCATTTACTACACGTGGAGTCTTCTGCCGGCGGGGAATCGAACCCACAATTTCTTTGACATGGGCACAGTGCCCTACCAACCAGGCTACCGTGACACTCGGTAATAAGGTATTATCACATACGTACAAATTATCACATGCGTATAAGTATGTACATACATTTTAAAATTTCAATATAATAAAAAGCTCTGCTCTCTTGTTCCGCATTCCATCTCCCGTAATTGCTTCTCGCTCATACTCTTTTTTTTTCCTTCTTTTTTTTCCTTTTTAAATTAATGTTTGATGTGTTTCAGAAGTGAAAAGACCCTTCTTTAAGGAAATATATAATTATGGTAAGTATCGTTAAGATGTTAATAGCAAAGAACTGGAGAATCGCCTAGATTTAAAAAATCATCAATTGCATTTGAAAAAAAATTAAGCATAGAAAAGTAAAGTATGCCACAATAATCAGAAAAGTTATAAGGCTATAAAAATAATATAACAAGCCAATAAAAATAAAAAGCCAAGAAAATAAAAAAAACAAAAAACGAAGTTATGTTGAAAATAATTGTTCAAAATAAAAAGAGAAACAGTAATTCATGTTTTAGTCATGGCTGTTTTAACTTTAAGAATGGGATAATTGTTTATAACGCCTAGCTCGCGAAGATAATTCGAGAAGCTATTTTTAATTGTCATTATAACGAAATTTTAAGAAATGTTTTTAATATAGCTATTATATACAGATTTTAGTAATATTAAAAACAAATATTTTTTATTGAAATATTTTTCTAAGTAAAAATTTCAAATAATACTAAAAATGTTAATAAAAAAATTCTTTTCAAATTTATTTTCATCCATCTTTATTGTTCAAAACCAAAAAAATGAGCAATAAAACAAACTCGAATCATAAAACCATAAAACTTTGTTCCATAAATGTTCAGGATAAAACTTATTTCCGAATAAACAAATGGAAACGGATAACGATAAAATGGGAACATCTTTTTGACGTGAGTATGGGTATGGGTAATAAAAAATACGAAGTTTAAGGAGAATATGTTTTCGCTATTTGTTGACCAGAATTACGTCACACCTAGAAGGTGAATTGAAGGTTATTAGCCACGCGTTTCTATCAGAATCCTGGAAAATCGATCAATAGGAGTGGGAGTGAAATTCCAGCTTTTTCCCCGGAAGCCTTCCACGTGGGTGGAGGTTATACAAATAATATCTAGTAAAGTGAATTAACGATAATTTTTTTTTATTTTTAAAAACTGAATTAAAGGGCATAGCTGCCCTCTTTTACGCTTTTTAAAGAAGATTTTTTTTCTTGTCGTAGCAAAATCTAAGCTACATTTGATTTAAGTTATCCAACTACCTTTTTTAAGCCGATTTTAACAAAATTTTTTTCTGTTTTTCATATAAAATAAAACCATTAACTTTATCTTTTTTAAAACTGTGTGAATTTTCTTTCTACTTCTAATCGAACAGAATTTAAGGTAATTTGCTTTGGTTATTGCGATTGGCAATTGAGCCGTTTTGTCTTTTTCATCAGAAGTAATTTTTTCACCTTTTCTTTACATGCAATATCTCAAAATATTTTAGTTCGAATTACTTGAAATTTTCAGTGAAAGTTATCTATATTTATGTCTAAGGAATAGACAACGGACTAGTGGATAAAGAGAACCTATGATTCTGACCATTTCTGCGCACAAAAACTCAAATGCATCTATAGAAGAACAGAGCCAGAGTTACTAATTCTCAGAAAGACAAAATACTCATGGTAAGAGCATTTAATTTTTACCCTATTTTGGAGGAAGTTAAGTATTTTTAATTACCACTATATATTTATTATAAGTTATATGTTGTTTATTTTGGACAACTTTCTCTAGGGAGATTACATTTGCTTTAACTAGGCTCCCAAAGGTCCGCTAAAATTTTAAAAGTGATGGCAGGATTTATATTGTAAAATATAAACTTTTTTTAAAAATCAGTCACGATCACCATAAAGATTTAAAAACTTGTTGTACATATTGAAGTCTGATATATGTTAGATGAATATTAAATTAATTGAGATGGTTATGAAAATAGGATAACTTCAAATTGCTTTGATGCACTTGAATATTTTTGACTGGAATGTCTTGATATCTTTTCCGTCAAAATGACAGGGTGAAGAATTTTCTATTTCTAGTGCCCGTGATATTTCCCGGGTGGATTGTTCAAAAGCAACACACAAAATTAATTTAAACAATTCATTTCGTAAGCCCGGAATCATGTTTATTTCTCCATCTATAAACCAGAAGTACCAGACTATTTAAAATGAGTTTATAGATAGTTAGTTTACTTTAAAATAGATGTCAGCACTCATCAAACGTGTGTATTTGCGATTAACCCGAAAATCAAAAATGAATAAATGTATTGTACCTGCACATGGTTTTATCTAATTTTCTTGAATAAAAAATAGGCACTTTTATGACTCTTCAATTATCACATGTTTTCTTCAAAACTATGTGATAATTGAGGGGTTAACTGTTGATTAGAAGAAGCTGTCATTGATGGATATTTCTCTTGAACTAAAAATAAAAATGAGATATTTTTTCCAAAGATTTATATTCTTCAAAATTTTCCGAAAAGTCATTTATTTATTTGCAAAAATTAAAGGATTTTCTGCGACATAACTACAGATTGCTTTTTTGATGTTCTTATGTCCAGGGATAAAAAGAATATCACAATTATCGCTTTTTACTGGATCCAATATTATAGTACGAATTTTGAATATAAAATGCAAAGAGTGTTGAGTGGTTCCTAAAAATTCTTATAGTAGTAGCTAATTTTTCATCAAAACAAGTGAAAATTTACTTGATTCAGCAACCCATAGGTGTTGTGTCGGGGATTGCCTTCCGAACAATTTTCCTAAACTTCAGAATTTTTTTAAAGTTATTGCTATTTTAAACCTTAACTGCAACTTTTTAATTTAAACTTTAAAGGTCTTAGAAATCGAAATTATATTTTATATGTAATTGAACGAAAATATTTTATGATTATCACCTTTACGTGAAGGGTATCTTAAGAAACCAGTTAAAGATTATTTTAAAAGTTGTTACAATTCGAACTCAATGAAAAAGAAATTATGGAAATGAAATTTAAAAACAATCAAACAATTTTCCGATGATACCAAATTTACGCATTATTTATTTTTACAGATTATAATTTTACGTAGCGGTTATTTTAGTTTAGCTTCTGCACAATATAACTTTTCTAGTTATAATTATTATTAGACAACACTTTACATTATTGTCAAAAGCTTTTTAGTAGCATTTTAATTAACATCATACTTCGCTCATCATCTCCCGTGGTTGCCTTTCAATCATCTCTGTTTGTTTTTATTGTTCTTAAAAGTCAATAATTAAAAAAACAACAACATTTGTTTATATGATGGATAAAAATTTCAGTTTTGTGTTAGATCATTTTGTCAATACGTTAATCACAATAAAATGAACGATTACTTGGATTTGTAAAATATTCAACTGTATTTGATAAAAAAAAAATGGAGAACGTGTGCTTAGATGAAGTTCATAACCAAGTGATCCTTTCAGAGGAACAAATTTCAACTCTGTAGCTTTACGGTTGTATTCCTGAGATTTTTTGTGCAGCAAGTTTAGCAGTTTATAAATCTCGGACTAATTATAAATTCTTTTATTCCAAGGTAATCCCTATAGCCCCTATTCAAGGCTCTCAGCTAAAGGTGGTAGAGTCTCTCACAACTTTTTAATATAGAGAAAATTTTGTTTCATAGCAGCAAGAAATTTTAGCATGTTTTAAGCTCGAAATTTAGATTCTGATTCGTTTTAAGCAGAAATGTTTACGTAAATTTTGAGAGATTTTTTTAAAAAATAATCATATAATTATTACCGATAAAATCCATTTCATACGAAATATTTTTTCACTACTTAATTTAAACGTAGCGTTCGTTTTTTGGTATTGCTTCATTAGAATGCATTTTAAGCTATTTTATTTTCTTATCAAGCAATTTTTGAAAATTTAGAAGATAAGATTGCAAAAAATATGCACAACTGTATCCGATATCAACTTTACGGCAGATACTTTATTTTCAACGCACTAGCACTGCACATCCTCAACCCCTGAGGGAAACATCCCTCAGGAGGATCCGAAGGCATGCCATCGCAATTTTGATCCTCTGCAGAGGGGATCTCTCCCCTGCTTTGGTAGCTCAATGACTTGCGCGTGAAGTCGAGCACTTTACTGTAGAACAGTTTAACGAGGACCGATACCGTGCACCCTCGGTCCCTTCGCATGCTGATCAAGGTGATCACCCAGCCGCCTACTGATCGCACCCAGTGATGCTTAACTTCGCTGTTCTACTATATATATATATCCTTAAAAAATGCCTTGTGTCCCCTCAAAATTTTTTCTCATAACAGCAACCACTTAATTGCTATAAATTTTCATCCCATTAATAACATAACTCTAAATACGTGCTTGAGTTATTGTGATGGTCAGACAAGTTTTATTATAAACTTGAAATGTGTTTTATGATAAAAATTCATTTAACATTATAATAAGTTTGAAGGAATTTGCTGAACTTTGTAAATATTGTAAATAAAAATTTCTTACCACTATTTATTTTGATGAAAAAATGATCAGTTTTCAAATGAGGCAGTTAGTGCTAAAAAGTCGCTGTGATAAATCTTGAGCCTAAAATTTTAAAAAGTAGCGATTCTAGAAGTGAATTGTAAAAGTACAAAAAGCAATAATCAGTCAAAAAAAATAAATAAATAAATAAATAAATAAATAAAATAAAATAAAATAAAATAGTATAAAATAAATAAATAAAATAAAATAAATAAATAAATGAATGAAATGAAATAAATAAATAAATAAAATTAGTGANGCACTGCACATCCTCAACCCCTGAGGGAAACATCCCTCAGGAGGATCCGAAGGCACGCCATCGCAATTTTGATCCTCTGCAGAGGGGATGGCTCCCCTGCTTTCGTAGCCCGATGACTTACGCGCGAAGTCGAGCACTTTACTGTAGAACAGTTTAGCGAGGACCGATACCGCGCATCCTCGGTCCCTACGCATTCTGATCAAGGTGGTCACCCAGGTGCTTACTGATCGCACCCAGTGATGCTTGACTTCTCTGTTCTACTATATATATATCCTCAAAAATCGTCTTGTGTCCCCTCAAAAATTTATCCCATAACAGCAACCACTTAATCGCTATAAATTTTCATCCCATTAATAACGTAACTCTATATACGTGCTTGAGTTATTGTGGTAATCAGACAAGTTTTATTAATAACTTGAAATATGTTTTATGATAAAAATTCATTTAACATTATAATAATTTTTAAGGAATTTGTTGAACTTTGTAAATATTGTAAATAAAAATTTCTTACCGCTATTTATTTTCATGAAAAAATGACCAGCTCTCAAATGAGGCAGTTAGTGCTAAAAAATCGCAGTGATAAATCTTGAGCCTAAAATTTTTAAAAGTAGCGATTCTAGAAGTAAATTTTAAAAGTACAAAAAGCAATAATCAGTCAAAAAAAATGAATAAATGAATAAATAAAATAAAATAAATGAATAAATAAATAAATAAAATAAAATAAATGATTAAATAAATAAATAAAATAAAATAAAATAAAATAAAATAAATAAATAAAATAAAATAAAATAAAATAAATAAATAAATAAATGAAATAAAATAAATAAATAAATAAATAAATAAATAAATAAATAAATAAATAAATAAAATAAAATAAAATAAAATACAATAAAAGATTAAAACTATAAAAAATATTCTTCCTTGTTTTTTTCCTTTTCAGTTTATGATTGAAAAAGAATGATACATAGATTTTCTGTCCTTCCTTCCTCATTTGCATGACAGCCCAGTGTTGGCCCTAGCCTTCTTCACCCGGTGACCTTATCTTTATTTTTACATCCAGTTATTTTCAATGCTTTTAGATCGCCATTGAGTGTGTTCAATCCCCTACGTTTGAACCTCTTTCTCTTCCTAGTTCCGGTTGGTTTGGCTATAAATACCTTTTTGGTGGTGCTTGCGTCGTTAACTCTAGCTCTATGTCAGCCCATATTAACTTTGCATGTTAACGAAATTAATTATATAACTGGATTTTGTAAAGTTTGTAAAATTCTACGTTTATTCGTTTTCCCTAAATTCTATTTATTTGAACTCCTCCAAAAATACTTACATCAGAATATAATTTAGATGTTTGTATAATTTGTTTAGTATGTTATTATTGAATAGCTAAAGTAAAAAATTGACTGTTAATGAAATAAAATGTTTTTTATTGAAACCTTTATTTATTTATATATACTATGTTGACGCATGCTCATCACGGCGCTCTTACATCTTCTTTCCATAACATTTAGATAGAGATCTATAGATAATGAGTGATTTATCGATGACTAGCAGATGTCGGAATTGAATTAGTAAATTATTTTGAGTATAAAAATCCTGCTAATTTTGCAGTTTAATTTTCATAAAACAAGTACACTTTATAAAATAAGTATAAATAAAATTCACCTGATAAACTGCAATGTAAAAATTTAACCAAATTAGAACTGATAACAGATGTCAACGAACTTTTTTTTTTATTATTAGATCTTTAAAAAAGAACATGAATCCACCTTTCTTATATTTATTCAAGATAAATATACTATTTACGAATTGTTATTAAATGCAATGTTTTATCTTTATGGTCAAATTGCGTATTTATTTATTTTTGTGTGCAAAATGAAATTCGTTAAAGTGTATTAACCTTTTCTTTATCAAATTTTCTTATGGAGGCACCGTTACATTTAATTTAACTTTATGAACCTTGTGAACTATTTAGCAATATGATAACACTAAGCCCTACTTTTTACGGCCGTAAACCAAAACCAAAGATTATTATTGTGTTGCGACTAATATTTTTAAAATTCAACATTAGTGTAGGTTACCGAAATGCTTTTTAAAGAACAAATGATTGCAAGATTTCCATGGGCCTTCAAAAGTATTTATAGGGGTGAAAATTTATTCTTAATGTTAGTAGGAATTTCGTTTTTTTAAATATTGCCATTTTAGCGTTTAAAGATCTGGTAATACGGGGCACCTAGGACTGCTTGCGGTCCTATCTGGGAGCTCTAGCGTTGTAGTGGTAGATATTGTAGTGGTTGGAAGGCAAATGGCCTAGGAAAGAGGCATTTTTTTCACAAAAGCGAAGTTTTTATTTTTTCTGTTACTTGGAGAGAGGGTCTGGTAGCAGATTCTTGGGTGGGATTGAAAAGAGGATTTTTGCTTTTAGCTCCTATCTTCTGTGCTGTAAGAGAGAGTTGGTTGAGAGTGATGAGTTGAGTTGAGTTGATGAGGATGTAGAAGTAAGGGTACAAGATGATCACTGTGATGAAACTTTAAGCTAATTCAATGCAAAATTTGCAGTTTTGCGAGAAATCAAAGCACAGAATTTTGTAGTTCCAATACATTTTTGGTGAGATTGAGTTGATGATAATGAAGAAGGGAAGATAAAGAATGATCGTGAAGAAGTGGTTTAAACTAATTTAATATAAAGTTTACAGCTTCCCGAGAATTCAAAATTAAAATTTGGTGACCATTAGTTGAATACTGGTTGAACAACCATAGAGTTGAAATACTGGGGACCAACTCTATGGACTATCTCAACTCTATGGTTCCAACACGGTTGGAGAGACACACATGCGTCAGAGGAAAACTTTTAACGAAAACACTTTTTTCCCTAAGCGATCAGGCAGGCTAACACCAGTGAAATTAAAAGTTTGTTTTATTTACGAGCATGTGAGATTAATAGGTTGGCGACTAGAATCGTCTAGTTAAACCCAAAGGGATAGAGCATTCGCCTTCCAATGAGGTGAACCGGGTTCGAATCCCAGCAATGGTTAGTCGATGCGAATTTCGCATCCAGCTTGCACCGACTACGGTGCTGACGTAAAAAATCCTCAGTGGTTAGAGTACCTTTGTCGTCAGGCTAACCGTGGGATGTTTTCGTGATTTTCCTCACCATGTGACGCAAATGCTGGTTAGTTCAATCAAAAATTTCTCTCAATACTTTATCCAAGAGTTCCCTAGTCTTTTGGATTTGGTTCAAAATTACAAGACTACGGAGATGAGGATTAGTAGTCGTAAACACCAAAAAATTGGGTCAGCTGTTCAACGGAGGTTATAAAATAAAATAGTTAAACCCAAAAGGAACACTAAGTTTTTTAAAAGATTTTCGTGATGGTCATTGCTGATTAAATGATGAGTGGAAAGTAGGAACACCCCCGATTGAGTCGCGCATTGTTTGTCTATGAAGATCGTTTTTTTCGCACTTTGATCATTTTTTGCAATGGTAGGAGAGAATTTTCAAGCAGACATATTTCTAATGAAAAGCAGCATAGAGTGGTAGTTACAAATATGTTAATGCTCCAATGCTTGAGGGGACGAAATTAAAATACACAGTCAAAACAGAACTATCAATTCCACACTTAGGAAGAAAAAGCTTATGTCTGCTAAATATTTGCAAAAAGATTAATTGTTTTTATCTCTTTCTGGTTTTAAAATTTTGATGAATCTAAATCGATGATGATTGATAAAATTATCTTTATTTGTCTGAAAAAATTAGGGGACTTTAGAGATCTCAAATTATTGAGAGGGATATGAACCCATCGTCCCCCCCCCCACACCACTGATACCCATGAATAATACTAAAAATATGAAAAGTACAAAATTGTAACTTTCCACGCATAGAATCTAAGGAAAGTAGTAGAATTATATTGCCTTCATTAATTATTGTTATACGAATACGTGTATATATGATAGTAAGTTATAAAAAATTATAGAAATTACAAATACAAATTATCAGGAATTCTGAATTTTAAAGAAGTTTGAAATTTTAAAAACGTAATTTTTTTTTTAATTTCCATCTTTTTGTTGTGAAATAACTGGATGTAACTATAGGTTCTCAACCGAATGTAAAAATCTCAATGTCCACGAAAACTTTAAAAAAGTAAGAAGTAAAGATGTATTTCAATTAGTTCGATTCCCCACCACTCTTAATATTTCGAAATAAATATATCTATTTGCAAAATTTGAGAGATGGAATTTTAATAGAACCAAATTCATTAATGTGGAGTTTTAATAAAAAGAAGTGAAAATTAATGAAATTTTTTTTTTATATTACTACAAAAAAATTATAAAAAGACACTACTATAACTATTATAAGAAGACATTAAAAAAGGCATCGAAATTAAAAGTAAGTGAATTATTCCCAAAGAACAGTTAGGAGCAAGGGAAGAGATCCGTGGTTGGCGATATATCGAAAGATAACACAGCCAAAAAAAAAAAAAACCNAAAAAAAGCCAACCCCACATAAGCAATATTAAATTTGAAAATAATTTGGCGAAAGGAAATCGCCAAAAAGCTGAATAAGTATAACCATATAAACTGAAACTTTTTTGTGTTAAGAAATAAAGAATAAAGAGTTATAAATAAATTTTATTTTTGATTTAGTCGCGACAGTGAATTAAAGAGTTTTATATGTGTATTGTAATAAAAAGTTAGCAATTGCATTGATTGTTAAGAAAAGAATAAAATATTTAAAATACTATAGCTTTTTATCAAACATAATAAAAATTGAATAATTGGTTTAATTTAATTAAAATTCGATTAAGAATGATTGAAAAAAAATGAATTAAAGATACTAAAAAAAAAATGTAAAAGCTAGGAAATATGCAATGCCTATTGTGTGCATCACAATATAGAAATACTTATTAGATAGATGGTTTTGTTTAGAAAATTTATAGATTTTGTGATAAAAAAGTTAAACTGTCTGATGAGCTTGAAATCTATTTTCCAAGTGAGAATTCCAAGATATTTTGTAATATCTTTATTTGATTTATTTTACGATTCCTTTTATGCTATGAACTGGGCTATAAAATTTATTACGTATTATTTACTCAGAAGTATTGTGTGCCAGTATAACATTTTATCATAAATTCAATTCTTGAAATGCTATTCAAACTGAAATTACCAATACAAATTCGGATTTCTCACTGATATACGTTTCATTGTGCACACGAAATATTAGATATCATTTTTCAAGAAAATACTGTTTATTCTTCCTAAACTAGTCGTTCGCTTATGTCGAAAGTAAAGAAAAAAATACTATGCCCAGTGTTTTTCTTTTAATTATCATATTTTTATTAAAATTCTAAGATTTGGGCAGTACCGTCTTTATGCATGGGCACACCTACGCAGTGCTCGGGGGCCCAAGGCACTCAAGGGGCCCTTGAGAATCTTGTTTTTATAAATTGTGTTTAAAGAATAAACAACATTGCCTTATATATTTTTTAAAATAAATATATACTATTATATAAAGTGTGCATCTTTTCCCCACAAATAGTGATTGATTATCATGAAATTACCAATAATTTGAATAGTTTATCAACAAGAAAACTTAAAAAAGGCAACCGAAATCCTTTTTTCTACATTCCAATAAAAATTTTAGGTACCGTCATGTGGGGCTACTTTGTGCAGGATTTCGCAGTTTTTGAACTTTGACATGTAAAATAACTATGTTAATTCAAACTTTAGTAAAATTTATCGATATTATATTCATAACTGGACTCAGACAGGTGAATTTGATCAATATTGGCATTATTTGCATGTAATATTTACAAATAATAAGTCAAAACATACCTTGCACAAAGCCACAAAGTAGCCCCCAAGTGGGGCTACTTTGTGCAGCGATAGTAATTCAGTTTAATAATCATGTTTTTAGTAAAATAATGATATAAAATTGCTAAAAAAGTTAATTGCGACATTTTTAATAACAAAAACATCAAGATATGTAATGTTATTAGTTTGAAAATAATTTTCAGCGTTAGAAAACCATTTTTTATAAAGAATTTTTTCTTAAAAAGAATGTTTCAAAACATTTGAATTTAAGCAAAAGGAAACCATATACATTTTTTAACATTGAAATAGATGAAATTTCAAAAATAATAATTTTTACATATTCATTAGCATTTATAATATTGATAAATTTGAACATAACATACTTGAATGAACATGATAGAATATGCTCCTCAGTTTCTGTCAAAATCACCTGATGTCCTATAAAATATATTTTTATGGGTAAAATCGTTTGATTAATTCATTGAAAAGTACTTGTAGAAGAAAAATATTAGTTTACCAACACGTTTTACGTGTTTCTTGGGAATTTTATTAGAGATAGTATTTCTGTGGATTTTGTACTTCCGAGTAGCTTCTGCAATCGACATACCTCCAGCAACTGCTTGCAAACATTGTTGCAGCTTTTCTAAAGTGTAATCACGGTAGTTTCTCGTTCCAGGTTTTTTATTTATAGCGTCTGACTATTTTTCTGTCGAAAAAAAAAAAAAAAAACGAATGAAACTTTGCACAAAGTAGCCCCACAGTGCATTTTTTTTCATTTTCCGTTTATTTGTTATTAATTTTCAAATTTTTTAACGTTGAAATGATATAATTGTTTATTAATATATAAATAAAAAATTTTGCACTTGCGACAATTGTTTTATTAACGTCTTTGCATTTCACAGCTAAAGTTTCCACGCACACTTTTCGACGTCCGACGTTCTCGGAAAGTTCTTGACATTGGATAAACAAAACACACTCTGAGATTGTTTTAAAATTCTAAAAAAATGTTTGTAGTAATAGAGGAGACTTCTATCTTCAAATTCCACACATTTTTAACGTGAAAAAAGCATAATACTGAATAGCAGCACTTGAAAAGTGCCAAATTCGAATTTGCACAAAGTAGCCCCCGCATGACGGTACTTGGTTATTGAAAGATGTTTTAATGATTGTTTTGTTTGGCAAAATAACTCATACCTTTTGAGTTTTTTTTAAAAATGTGTTATACCATTACGCTTATTCAATTTAAAATGATTATTTTAATTACCTTACATTATTTCGAAAATGATTTCATTATTTGAGGATTACAATTGGTTAGCATATAAATTTTTTTTTTAAAATTATACATAGTTTAAAAATGCTTTTTTTTTGAGTTTTTGGGGTAATCAAAATGTGTTTAAATTTGTTAAAATTATTGCATCATATCTTAAAAATGATTTATTTTATATTTGTGAAGTTTTTTAGTTCGTTTTTAAACATTATGATGCGTTGTAGGGATCTAAAATATTTGTTCTGTTACATGTGACATATTGATATCTAGCCCTTTTCTTAGCAGGGATTTGAACGACATCAATATTTTGTATTTTTAAAATTTATTTCTTTAACTGTTATGTTATAATATTAAATGTAATTTTAATTAAAATATCTTCAATTCATACGTAAGTGTATAAACTCAAATATATAAGCTGAAATTAATATTTACTATAGCCATAATATTTTTTGAGGACTTGGTGAAAATAAGGGTATAAGTCTGAGTCGTACTCAAAAAAGTCCACTTGATACCGAAAATTTTACTACGAGTATAAATCACGTCCATTATATTTCAGTCAAAATTAACCAAGATCAAGCAATTTTCCCGTAAAATACTTTAATGAGTGACTCATATGTTTATTTTTACTTCTATTACCATTTACTTTACATAACTGAGACTTCATATCAAAATACGATCCAAAAGCATTACTACTAGCTAAATTTAAATATCGTTTCTGAAGGTTCTCAAATTTTTAATTTGGTGAGATTATCATATGTTGCATCTAGAATAAGTAGAAGTTAATCTGTCTTAACTCAGTCGAGGAAAAGATTAAAATTTAAAACTCTATTACGAAAAATTAGCTAAAATTGTTTTGGTTATATTTTTTTAGGTTGGATAAAACTAAAAACTTAACTAGCAGGTTATTCATTACACATGTTTAACGTTTAATGGGGATTTTTTAATTTTGGGTTTTTAGTGTGACTAGAACGTATTTCGGACAAAACAAATTATGAGAAGCTTTATACAGTCGGGTCCCGCAGTGGGCTGATCGTCAAGACACGGTTTCCAATAGAACACTGAAGTCAAACATCACTGACTGCGGTCAGTGTGCAGGTGGGTGATCACTTTGATGAGCCTGCAAAGGGACCGAGGGTGTGAGGTATCGGTCCTCGTTTAACTGTTCTACCTTAAAGTGCTCGACTTCGAGTGCAGGTCGTCAGGCTACCGAAGCTGGGAATCATCCCCTCTACAGAGGATCATAATTGTGATGTCATGTCTTCGGATCATTCTCAGGGATGACTTCCAGATCGTCGCCAATAGTCTATTGTGCAGCCTAGTGAGTCGTAAACCAACAACAACTTTATGCAGTTGGTGAAAGCGTCGCTCACACCGTTGGTTGAAGAGATGAGTGTAGTGAGTTCGATCCTGGCAACCGACACAACCGGCGTGCATACGCAGCAAGGTGCGCGCTAAATCTGTCGTGGCTGAAAGTCCTCTTGTTGGTTGTGGTGTAGAAGTTTGGAGAGAGGGCTGCCAGTGCAGGCCCTGTCCACGTCATCTGACCAGGGTCCTAATTACGTGGCATTCTTACCATAACGTTAGAAGATAGGGCCCTAAAAATGGGCTAGGTTTGTGTTTTCAGGGAAAGCCTTCTTAGTAGAGCTCTTTTTCTCGAGGCACGCGTAGTACTACAGTACCACTTAGTACTGCAGTATCACTGAGAAAGTGGGTGAGGGTGGTTTGATCCTTCCTGCCACCGTCAAGTGCCAGAGAGCCACAGATACATTTTAAAATACGGTGCTGCAGATCAATACAGAGAACCTACTACTGAGGTGGTGCCAGATATAAAAATTAAAACTTCAAGAAAATCCGAAATAAAAATGGGCGATTTACTACTCCCTTCCACTCATACTAGTGTTAAATAAATTTTTACCAACTTTTTATCTTTCAAATATTTTGATAATTTTAGTTCAATTTGGAAAATGGACTCAAAAATTTATTTGAATCGGTGATCAGAGATGAAGAATTCGAAACATTTTTCAAAAAATACTAATTATTACAAGTTAAAATTTAAGATAAAATGCTTATTTTTTTCCCTCGACAGTTATTTCCCTGAATCTGCTTATTCATGTGTATAATTAGTCGCATGATTACTTATTTTATGCAATTCCGAAATTAGTCAGCGTTCATTCTTAGAAAAAGAGGCAGTTTCACTTTCACTTGCTGGGAAAATAACTTTTTCTTTTTTGGGGGAAACATCTCATGCGTGGAAGAGCGAAATATTGTTTCAAAACTTCAAATTTTATTATTATTATTACTATTATTATTTAATTTTTGTGGTTAAATGTTCTTCCTTGATTTTTCATTTTTTTTTTAAATTTTTGATTTATGTATTATTTGTGGAAAAAGTGTGAGGAACAGCATTTCTGTGCCTGATTTCGAAACTTAAAACATCGTTTTAAGTTTCGAAATCAGGCACAAAATCAAAACAAAATTTTCCCCAGAAAAAAACGAAACAAAATTTCGAAATTCATCGAAACAAAATTTTCCCCAGAAATTGTGACTTTTCTCTTTCTTTTATTTTATTTATCTTTATTTAATTTATTTCTCTTACGGAAATTTCCAAATAACTTTTTAAATATTTATTACATCATAATATTTCGACAAACAACATGATTTATTCTTGACATTATGACTTATTGCGTCATAACTCTGCTGAATATTTAAACGCATAAAAAAGTCACTTCTCTTCCTGTTAAAGAAAATTTTTTTGTAATTACAAAGCATATGAAATATACATTATGCATATTTTAGTTGCTAAATGTTATTAGAAATGGATACGGTATTTTCTCTTAGCTTTCTTATGTTTTCATGATTCATCAGAAAAAGGCTGTCCCTTAGTTGACTTGTGACTACTGTCCCTGACTATAAATATTATTAAATTGATACCTAGAAGATCATATATAGGAATAAATAATTCGTATGACGCCTTATTCTTCATATATAGAAGAAATCTGATAAATTTTTAGATATCAAGTTGAAAATTTTTTTAATCTGAATCAGATCAGAGATAAAAATATTTTTAGTTGTCGCTCATGCTGTCCCTTTTCTATATGTAGTTTTATTTTAATAGATTAATTTATATTTTATAATAAATAATCTTTCCAAATGCTAATTTGGAAAAAAGAACTACATGAAATACAATGTGGTTATTAAGGCTAACTAGATTATACTATTTAAGACTTTTTCACTCCTGTTGCTGTCTCTATTGTACCTTTTAAATTGTATCCCTTGTTTTCATTAATAAAAAAATTAATTACTTTATCAAAATGATACCGAAGTATTTAAGAGTCTATACAGTTTCAGTTAATACTTCGTAAATTTATTTTTTAAATACTATCATTTTTTTTTAAAAAAAAAGTACTTTATGAATCATATTTTATACTCTTGAATATACTCTGAAAAACCGTCCATAAACTTATGAACTAAGTGAATATTTCCTTATGTTAACTACCACATTAGATTTAGTGTCACTGTGTATTGACTTTAAGACATAAATTTAAATATTTGTATTTTGTACACTTACTCTAGACAAATTACTTCTGTAACATTGACGCTAAAGAATTTTGCCCAGCCATTTTAAAGTATTTTGAATAGAAAAAAAAAGTAAATAAATAAAATAAAATAAAAGTAAAATCAGAACTGATCTTTTTTCTTTTCTTTTTTTTTCTTAAAAAAAAAACAAAGAAAAAACATCAAGATAATTAGATTTAAATGAGAATAATTTTTTTTAAGCAAGCGATTTTAGAAATGTCAATTAATCATAATCGTTTTNTACATTGGATTTAGTGTCATTGTGTATTGACTTTAAGACATAAATTTAAATATTTGTATTTTGTATACTAACTCTAGACAAACTTACTTCTGTAAAATTGACGCTAAAGAATTTTGCCCAGCCATTTTAAAGTATTTTGAATAGAAAAAAAAGAGTAAATAAATAAAATAAAATAAAAGTAAAATCAGAACTGATCTTTTTTCTTTTCTTTTTTTTCTTAAAAAAAAAACAAAGAAAAAACATCAAGATAATTAGATTTAAATGAGAATAATTTTTTTTAAGCAAGCGATTTTAGAAATGTCAATTAATCATAATCGTTTTAAATTTTAAATTTTTGTTGTAAAATGAAATGTCATACCATTTTTAAAATAATAAAATGCTCTACATCAATAAATGGGTAACTTGTGGTGCAAATTTTGTGAGCTGATTTCTGTATTGTGTCTTAGAAAATATGATTGCGATTCCCTTGCACATTGGGAAAAAATAAATTTTATGAAATAGAAATTTTTTGCATTTAAATATCGTCTGCAAAACACTTTTATTTTCTACAACCAATTTTTTTTAAATTGTTGGATTAGTTTTATTAGTGCAGAATATAACGGATTATAGTTGGGCTTATAGCAGCGAGTGTTTCGCTTTTACAGATATTGCCCCGTGCCGGAGAGACAATTTCTGTGACTGGGAACTGAGTAGAGAAGCTTTTCAGCGGTCAATCGTCAAAGGAGGCGCCCTGTGCCCGCAAAAGTGGACCTCCTGTATACGTAGTGGTGGATGTAGGAGTGGAATCGAGCTGTTCAGCCACTGAGCAGAGGGGGAATCCCTTGGTGACCGCCAGGGGCTCCGCGGTCCCTGCACTTTTCCCGGGTACTACGTCACTAGCGTCTTTCGCCTTCTTCCTCATTCTACTACGTTTCGTCGACCGCGATCGACCGGTTCTCGAAGTTTAATATACCAGCTTTATCTGAGGAAATAATTGTATCCAACGTGTTCGAAAATTGTCACTGCTATTCCTGGGTTAAAGCATGTAAGTTTGGTGTAATTTTTATTTTTTTAAATGGACATTATTAACATGTGTTCGAAGAGTTCACCGCGTGGTAAGGTACTAAGGTGAGAGAGCGCGGTAAAAGACAAAATGGCGCCACCTCTGGCCTCGCTTTTCTGATCGTTATAAAACCGGTGGCGAGCAAAGGGATCAAAAAGGATAAAGTGGTTACTCGATTGAAAATTAATTTTTTTAAATTAATTTATTCATTCTATTTTAATCATAAATAAAGAGGAATATTTTTGAAAATTTGTTACAGAAGCTTTAGTTAATTTTTTTCGTTCTTATTTTTTTTTTCTTTTTCAAATACGAGCACATAATTTGCGGCAGGGTTCAAATGATTAATTTAGTTTGATTTAGTTTTCTGTATTAGTCAAATAAATTTTTTAAAAGCCTCATTTTTTTGAAATATTGAGTTCGGTTTAATTATTAAAAAAAGAGTATAATTTTCTAAATTTATAAAAAACTTTTTATTTATTAAATTTTTTAAAATTTCTTTTCAAAATGCAATTTTCGGTTCGTTTTTGTGCGTTTCCTTCTAATCAAGAATTAAGTGGAAAACACAGCATAATTAGAATAAGAATATTTCGTACTGTTTTTAAAACTTCACGAAGTATTTTCAATAAACTTTGAAGAACAGAAAAGCTTCAATCAGCAAAATGCTTTTTCAAGGAGTTCAAGAATTTAAATTTTTCGATTTTTTTTATTTATTCAAGAAAGTAGTATTAATTCTTAACTAAAAGGAGCATTTCACACAGTTTTAAGTTTTATTTAAAAGTCAAAATAAGTTTACTTGAAATTGATGGTAATTTATTATTTTACGCTAACAGTACCGACATTTACTTCAGTTATTCTGNGGAAAATTTTTTTTTTTTTTTTTTTTTTTTTTGTAACAGGCATATAGGATTTCCTTTACGTTTAATTGAATTATATAATAATTGATTAAATAAATTTCTGAGAAATTACTTACTTCATTTGATAAAATGTTTATTAAATTATGAAAAAATTTTCACCCCGAAACATTGCTTTTCTTATACGGTTGAGTAGCTGTACTAATAAACATTTTCAAATTTAAATGTGATTTCAATCTGTAAAACTTGATATTTGATCATTTAAAGCGTGCAATTTTACCTACTTTGCCCTAGTGTCAATATTTTAATTATGTGGATAGTCTCTCTCATTCACTTTATGAAAAAAAAAGAAAACGAACAGAAAGGACGAAGTAGATGCTATTAGTTTAGTAAGTTTTTTAGGAAAACAGCAATTTTGCAAATGAAGAACATTTTTGAAACCCGGAACCACATTATTACTAATTTCTCACAGTAGAATTTAAATTATTAAGACTTTGTGTATCATAAGCATTTTAATAAATTTATAAATATTCATTTTTTTTTCTTGTAGAAAAAAGAATAATATTCTATTCTAAATGTAATTCGGATTGTAAGTTGTTGTAAATTGAAAAAACGAATAGGGGGCTTGCCATTTGTATGAAAACACAATTATATATAATTGATGATCATTATCTTTCTTATATAAATGTAGATACCATGACCCCGAAGTGACGAGATAACCTTTTCTCGCTTTTTGCTAATTATTTTTAGAATTAGTCGAATAAAAATCGATTATATTACTATATCTTAATACTGAGCAATCAAAGCTATCTTAATTTTGTGAAGGAAAAGTAATTATAAATGAAAAGTGATACAATAATTAAGGTGTATTTAAATTTCCGAAAAGTGTAATTTTAAATAATTTCAACAGGAAGACCAGAGAGAACGGAAAGTGTAAGATTCATAGAAATCTAAATAGTAAAATGACATATCGTTGTAAAATGTAGTATTTATCTGTAATGTTTACGATAAAAATATGAGGCGAAATTAAGAAAAAAAAAAGTTGAATACTATTTACGTAATTTCTACACACATTTAATTTAAACTTGTTTTCATTTTAAATCTCAATACTGCTGTTGATTTTGCACCCATTTTAATACTGCTCATTTATTAAGATAAAAACTTTCAAATAAATACAATTTCACGTAAGAGTTGGGATTTCTTATTCAAAACAAAATAATTTATGAAATATAAAACCTATAACTAAACTGGTTGTAGTAAAAAAACTTTTTTTATAGAAACTAAAAAGTCGGGAACTTTCGTTTTAGACTAATAAAAATGCAAAGAAAAAGCTTTTTTAATCAACCTATACAGTTTAAAAAATCGTTTCGCAACCGATATTCTCAAAAATTGTCGTCTACGTTCACAAATGAAGCACTTAGTTGGGAACTAAGGTTTGGGTTTAAGATAACTATTATTTTGAAAATAAAATAAACAACATTTTAATTGTGGTAATTACTCGTAAGAAATATTTTTTCCTTTTTAAAATTTCTCTTGCAGTTTAGCGCTTTTTTATCGTTGACTATAAATACCATACTCCATGTAAAAAATATTTTGTTTCTTTCGATGGCATATAAAATTATTCAAATTTTCACTTATTTCAGGCATTAACAGCCAGTTTCATTCGTTTAGCTATCCAAGGTTTGAATGCCTATTCTCATTTTTCAGCTTCATGATTAAAATATTTATAAGAAAAAATTAAATATAAGCATAACATTAATCAATTCTTCAGTTAAGTTTTAAAAATAGCAGGAAATTTATTAAAAATAATAAACTGTATTTATCATAATTTGTAAGTACGTGGAGCATCGTTTATACGACGCCGAAGGGACCACCGAAAAACGTCGTATAAACGATAACGTCGTATAATCGATTTTTACTTCTAAAACTGAAACTAACTCTGTTTTCAATTAATTTTAATGTTTAACGTGTTAATTTACATAAATTTCTAAATTAGACAAAGCAAAACAAACAAATAACCAAAGGAGAAAAATTGCAGTGAGCCATTTGAATGTATGTTACCTTTAATTATATTTTCTTGCTATTATTCTCTACAATGCTTTGAATAGCGAGTTGAAGTTATTGCTTTTTATGATGCAATTTTAAATTTCTAATCTCGGCCAAATCCAATGGCTGAAGCGCACTTGTGCAATTTGCAGGAAAAAAGAGAGCTTTTACATTTTCCAAAATATTTAGTATCGATGGGTGCGCAGGACATTGGTCGATGAATAGAGCAATTTTTCGTTTTTTCCTCTTCATAACATTGTCTAGTTTTTTCAGTCATCTAGTAAAAATTACGGTCGTCATCCAAGCATTCTTGTTGACACCCTTTTCTGCATCATTAATGTTGACAAATTCCGCCCTTTTTTAAAATACACAAGAAAAAATAAAAAATTAAATAAAGAACAAAATCTAAAAATCGACGTATAACCGATTCTGTGCGTCGTATAAACGATTTATTTTTACATTAAAATGAATAGGAATGATTTGGGACCACACTAAAACGTCGTATAAATGTAAACGTCGTATAAGTGATCGTCGTATAAACGATGCTCCACTATTAAATACCAGCTGAATTCAACTTTCTTACAGGATTAAAAAAAAGTAAATGCGAAAAAAAAATCAAAAAAAAAAATTCATTGTTAATTAACACTTTGCAATCCTGTACAAAAAATTCTTCATCGAAAAATTTACAAAAAAATTATTATTGTTTGTTTCTCTTTCCTGTCTCTTTAAGTAGTTAGTTTCAACCAAATAATTATTCAGAAGATCCTAACACCCATCATATAACATTTGAGTCTTTATTGATATTAGCGACACCTAACCTATGCTTAAAATCTAGAGTGACTCGGACAAAATAATTTTTTTTTTAAAAGATGTTTAATCAATATTTTTTAGCATATGTATATGTTTTTAGAAATTTTGACATCTTTCCGATGACTTGATATTAACATCAAAGTTTTTTAGTGAGCTAAAAAAGTATAAAAAATCATTAAAGTGTCCGCCAAATGACCGCCTCAAATACAGTATTTAATAATAAATGGAAAGCAAAGAAGAGCAATGCTTATCACCGAAATAGACAATAGTATACATTAAAAGTAGGTCAAAAAGAATTTTCTAAACCTGAATCATATTATTTATATTTGCGTCTTTATTGATTTTAGCGACACCTATGCTAAAAATCTTGGGTGGCACGGACAAAATAATTTTTTTTTTAAAAGATGTTTAATCAATATTTTTTTAGCATATGTATATGTTTTTAGAAATTTTGACACCTTTCCGATGACTTGATATTAACATCAAAGTTCTTTAGTGAACCAAAAAAATATAAAAAATCATTAAAGTGTCCGCCAAATGACCTCCTCAAATAAAGTATTTAATAATAAATGGAGAGCAAAGAAGAGCAATGCTTATCACCGAAACAGACAATAGTATACATTAAAAGTAGGCCAAAAAGAATTTTCTAAACCTGAATCATATTATATTTGCGTCTTTATTGATTTTAGCGGCACGTTTGCTTACTTTCTAGGAAGACCAGGACAAAATAAAAATTTTTTTAAACACGTTGATTCAGTATTTTTTAACATATGTATATGTTTTTAAAAAGTTTGACACCTTACCAATGACTTGATATTAACATTAAAGTTCTTTAGTGAGCTAAACAAATATAAAAAATCATTAAAGTGTCCGCTAAATGACCGCCTCAAATACAGTATTTAATAATGAATGGAAAGCAAAGAAGAGCAATGCTTATCACCAAAATAGACAATAGTATACATTAAAAGTAGGTCAAAAAGAATTTTCTAAATATATTTGCGTCTTTATTGATTTTAGCGACACCTATGCTTAAAATCTAGGGTGACACGGACAAAATAAATTTTTTTAACGTTGTTTAATCAATATTTTTTAGAATATGTATATGTTTTTAGAAATTTTGGCACTTTTCTGATGATTTGATTTATTGCAATTTGATGTGTTTTTTCTTGAACTTTTTTCAAATCTTTATGTTTTTAATAATGACTCTTCATCCGCTATTGTAGAAAGTTTATTTTATAATTTTCGAGATCTTTATTTTATGTGCTAGTGCTTAAGTTAAAAAAAAAAAGTGTGAGATAGAGTTTAGATGTTGCCTTATACATCATCTTAACGTTTATAATGGATTCTTTTAGAATTATAATTCAAGAGTACAAGAAAAATAAAAACCGTTTCAGATCGATAGATTGACTTAGCGTTATATATCGATAACGTGTAAAATAACTCGGCTTAGCCTGGTTATTAGGATGTTGGGCGTGAGGACTTGAGTTCGAATCTCGAAGGTTGAACGATTTCGGTATATTAAATGGTGATTGGTGCGCGTTAAATCTGTCTAGGTCGCAAAGTCCTCCAAGTTCCCATAACAAATCAATACATGTAGGGGTACTGAACTGGAGATTGCTCGTCCTCTGGTTCAGGTTAAAATAACGATCTGTGGATGATTGGGTGATCCCTCTAAAACGGGGCTGGGGCGTGTGTGTGACTAAAGTCGTAATCTTGGTTATAGGTGGAGCCACTGAAAAAACAATAAACGCACCTTCTGCTTTAAAAATTCTTCATTTTCAAGCAGGTTTGCTGGTATTGTCAATGACAACATAACAGTAACACAACAGCAATATTGTTTGTCTTTTTTTCTTCTTATTGTGGCAAACATTGTTTTTCTGTGTTTAATTTTTTTTTCTTCAAGTGCAGTTGTTTAGTTTTCAAATCCAGGTGATCCTCTATTTCGTTACTATTAAGATATTAACAAAATGTTCTTGCCATCATTATAAATTTTCTTAAAAAATGATATTTTCATTTTTGATAAATATCAAACATTAACCTAAAATATAAAATAAAAACGATGAGTATGAAGCAACTGTTATAATGTCCTATATCTCGTAAATGAGCAAACGCACTTCTCATTAATTTATTATTATTCCATACATTCTGTTTTCTTAAAAACATTTTTTTTTAAGTACAGTTGCATGCGTTTCAATGTATGATTCAATTACGAATATTTTACGCTAATTCACAAAATGTTGTTGCAATAGATTATATAATTTATGAACAAAATGTTCTATTTTTATGGAAAATATCATTGCACTGTTTGATTACGTGTGTGATAATACCTTACTACCATTACCATAGTACCATTTATCGTAGTACCATATTAATAGTACCATTTGTAATTTACTTTAAAAACGTGTAACGAAACTAATTTTTTGTAGGGATCTCTCAGAATCAACGGGTCCAGCAACAAAAACTGCTCGACTTGGTGATAAATCAGACTCTCGATCATCTAGAAGTAAGTAATGTTAAAAATACGTATATACATTATACAAGGTGTTCCGTAATTACTACTCTTAACAATATTTTTTTAATCTTTCGCAAAAATTAAATAAAAAAAAAGCATAAACATTAGGTACATCAAACTAATATTTATATTGAGATAAAACAAAAACGCTATCCGCTATGGAAATCGGTCTAAATGAGACTGAGAAAGGCGATACTAATACTAACAAAACTTGTTTGATTGCCGTTGTTATTTAAAATTGTACAAAGAAAGATGAATATCCGAATAACTTTTGATTTAATAATCGGGTTTTTACGTTACTTTTCAGTCTCAATGGGCTTTTCCTTTTCATGTAACGTGGTTAGTTCCATCAACAAGTCCTACACGAAGGCGAATTTCCCCTAATACTTGATCCAGGAATTCTCTTGTATTCTGGATTGGGTTTAAAATTACAAGACTACGGAGTTGAACATAGGTAGTCGTAAACTCATAATTGGGTCGGTTGTTTAACGATGGTTATAAAATTTCAACGGTCGGAGCAAGGCTTTCTAGATTAGGATTTCTAGATCTCCACTCGAGACGGCCATGGTCAGAAATTCTTAATAAAATATGCTAATTAATTAGCGCAGAGGACATTATTTTAAGTTATGAAATCAGAGGCGAATATATTATTTCTTCGAATAAACATTATTTTAACGGATTCTTATTTCTATATCTGATTTGATCAACCAAAAATATGGTTTCAATAGTTAATGCAGGATAGTGATCATAAATTAAAATGTTCTGATTGTTAATTTTACTCTTTACATATTTCACTACGTTTCAAACACTTTAATATAAATTGAAAAATTTTTGCTCAAAATTATAAGATCATGTGAGTGGGAAAGTCGAAGATAATTACTTTATTCTAAGGTAATTCTTTCTAAAAATTCTTAAACTATTATTTATTAACAGTTGAAAGTTTTGAATTGTAAGGTATAAACATTTTTAAAACTAGTGGGCTGCGCCCCCTGCTCGCTAACGCTCGCCAATCCCCGAAAATTGCTATGCAATCTTATATGGTTTTCATCGCAAACCGAGCTCGCTTTGCTCGCCACTACCTTAGGTACATTGCAAATGCACAAAATTCAAAGAATTCAAAACAATTATTCAAATCCATTAACAACTTTTTTTTTTAAAAAAAATTACATCTTTTTAGTAAATGCTAAGTCATTAAAATAAATTTGAATTCAAATAAATGACATGTAATTCGTTAAACCTATTAGAAATGTGCTATAGTATGAAATCTGAAGATAAAATTTCTAAAACTGATATCTCTTTAAAAAGGTTAAGATTTTGGCTATAATTAAGTCTATTAAAAATTGAAATAAGTGAATTGCAATGGAAAAACCTGCATAAACAAATAAATTCTAGTAAAACAAATAAATTCGTGATATAAATCAAAAATCGTCAAATAAATTCGTAATATATAAATTCGTGAAAAAAAGCGCTTTCGACAAAATACTAAAATAGAGATCTATCGACAAAGACTACTCACTTCTGCCTAGCTTATGCTCTCTCTGGTTATTTCAGTTTCTATTTTTAAAAGCGCTATATGTTGAGCTATCTCAGCTAGATTTGGCATGTGACATTTTTAGAGGCAATCATTGGTCGATTTTCGAGCGTTGCCATTCGGGGAGTTGTAATGAGGCTTTCTTTTGTCGCCGTGTAAGAGAAATATATATATAGATTTATCGTATGGTATTTCTCCATTTTTAAAATATTATATCGTAGTTGTTCAAATTAATATTCGCTTGCAATTAATCAATAATCTTGTGTATGATAGCAAGTTTTAGTTGCCGAGATTGAATTTCTGCTAATATTTTTACTTTTGTTTTGAAATCAGTATTCACGCACCTCACTTTCCAGCTATTTTACGTGCTTTTTTTTTATTTTTAATATTTATATATTTTTTAGTTCATATTGATTGTTTATTTCTTCCACACAGTGCTGATGAATTTTGTGGAGGAGGTGAAGCGAAAAAAACCCAAACCAAAGAATTACCGCTTCCATTATGAGTGGGAAAGTGAATTCCTCTTCACGATGTCCAACGGCAAATGCACTTGCCTCATCTGCCATGCGACGGTGGCCATCAGCAAGAAGAGCAACCTGCGACGACATTTCACCACCATGCACAAACAATTCATCGCTGATTATCCCGAGAATTCATCTGCAAGGGCCATGAAGGTGGTCGAACTGAAATCAATCTTTCCATCATCCACGCTGATGGATGATTGTGCAAACATGAGGATGTCGCCAACAAAGTCACCGACGCCAACCAGTACAGCTGATTACTTTAATTTCTATCCTCAGGTAAGTAATTTAAAAAAGAATTTTTTAGTTCGTGTTTAAATACATGATGAGAAATGTGGAGCTATATAAAATGAAAAATGAAATTTTAGAAAAGTAAAGATTAAGGCTCCTCAATTTCGTCACCAACGGCATGATTTTTAAAATTTTTCAAAATATTTTATAACCGTTGTCGAACAGCAGACCCAATTTTTTGGGTCTGCTGTTTTTTGCTAATGTTCAACTCCGCCGCCTTGTAATATTGAACACAATCTAGAAGACAAGGGAACTCCTGGATCACGTATTGGGAAAAATTTGCCTCTGTGGAGGACTTCTTGATGGAACTAACCAGCATTTGCTTTACATGAAGAAGAAAACCACCCACGGTCAGAATGACGACAAAGGAACTCTGACGCATGATCCGTTTACCACGGAGGATATTTTACTTCGACACTGTGCTTGGTGCAAACCGGGTGCGAAATTCGTATCGACCAGCCATTGCTGGGATTCGAACCTGTTTCACCTCATTGAAAGGCGAACGCTCTATCCCCTGAGTAATGTGGCAACGTGGAGCTGGATGGGCTTCAAGCCGCCACTGGGGATCGAACACATTGACTGTTGAGTGTTTAGCATTCAAGTCATCGGTGCTCCAAAAGTACAAACATTTTATGCAAATTTTAAAAATAATTACCGCTTTTCGGATTTAATTATGACATATGTTTGTCTTTAATGGTTCTAATGCGGGGAAAATAATAGCAGAATTCTGCAGAACTTGCTTAGGTATTGAGATATAGATGCTTTCGATGCCCTCTGGAATGTAGTTTTGAGTCCAACGAAGGTGTTGAAATTATTTTGCAAAGTTTTTTTTTAATTTTGCGCCACAAAGGTTGAAATCAGGAAAGACGAGTCATGTAAGCTCTGAAACGTTGTGTTTTGAAATTTATTTGTTTACTGTTACACAATTTTCAATTTGCTTAGTTCAAAGTAAGGTTTATAAGCGTTTTTCTTATGTTGATGACCAAATAGTATAAGTTAGAATATTGCATCACAAGTCCAGGGCTTCTATGAGATTCGAACTTGCTATCTTCATGCTACACAGCGTTTTGTGGAATGGTGAGTATTGTATTTCAACAGTTTCATACTGAGAACTGAACAACAGTAAAAATTTGCCTGTTTAAAAAGAAAAACAAAGTCAGAGTATGTCTTGCATTCTACCGCTATGTTTTTACTGAATCTCGTTTATCCCGAAAATTTTATTATTTATATAAACCGTATATTTATGTATGGAAAAAAGTAATTGTACCATCAAAGACAGATAATGAAATTTTTTTTTATCGAGAGTTAGAAAAAAATGTAAGAAATGTGCCATCAGTATAGAATGTTTCAAAGGTAACACAAGATTTGGTCTCAATGCTGAAGTTTTGCGCTCTCATTATGAACAAACACAAAGTTTCGGCTCACTTTATAAGAATGATGTCTGTACATATAAGTAAACAATTTTAATTCTTATTAGGTTACCTTTACAAGTTTGGGTACTAGAACAATTTTGAGAGTCGAATTATTCCCAACTCTGGCGAACAATTAACTTAAATTGTAGAATGTCTTTCGAAGTTTCACAGCCGTTTATATCTGTATTTATAGACAATTTTAAATTGCATAGAAACAGACACTTTTAAATCTCATTTGAATGCCCCAACCTTATATACTTTTTAATCTTGGGAACCAATTTAGTTGAATTCTTTCCTCTTCCATTGAATAATAAACATAAAAATCTAGGTTATCTTTTGAAGAATAACAGCCGTTAATTTATAAACTTATAGAAAATTTTAAATTTTGTTCAAATAGACAATTTTAAGTCTCGTTAGGGTGCCTCAAGTTTGATAAGTTTGACATTAGAACAATTTTATAAAACGAATTCTTCCAAACTCCGATGAGCAATAAACTTAAATTGTAGAATATCTTCAATTCTTCTATCTAGTTTCACAGCTGTTTATTTATATATTTATAGACAATTTTAGATCTCGTTTCGGTGCCTCAATTCGGAAAAGTTTGGAAACCGCTGCTGTACTAGAACAATTTGGAAAGACGAATTCTTCCTGATTCCGATGAACAATAAAATGTATATTATCCTTCGAAGTTTTGGAGATGTTTATTTTTTGTTTGAAACAAATAATGTCTTTATAAAATTTTGTTCCATTAAATCGAAACGTGTCCTACACGAATAAATGGGTTTTCCTCATTTTGTGATTCAATTACGGAAGGTTGCATTTCAAGTGACAGGAAAAACATTTTAAACCACATTAAAAAAAAATACACTTCATAGAAAATTGCACGTTCTTTTTTATTTAGAACAAAGAAAATAAACAAACACGCGATCGCTTCCTGCGTTCACATGATTCTTGTTAAAAGACATTTCGCTGAAGGTCATACTGAAAAATGAATAGCATTAGAAAATAATGTCTCAGCGGATGATTTAAAAAAAAAACAAAAAAACCATTGTAATTTTATAATGACAAACTGTAGTTGGATTATGAGGAAAATGTAGAAAAAAATACGCTGAAACTTTACTGTCATGGCGGTTATCTATGTCTATGAAATTGTATGGGTTATATTTAATAATACTAGGTTTAATATTTCCCTCGTAATGCCAATTTTGAATTGTCCCCATATAATGTTCTGAAACTTTCTTTAATGACAGGTTCGTTTATCAAATAAATATAAACCTTTTTCTCTGTTTTGTGTAGAATACTTATCTTAGAATATGAGTGGTAATAATTAGTGGTCTTTCTATTATCCGATTATTCCGATATCTTTCTTTAAACGCTACACCTACTTGGCCAATTTTAAAGCCGCTTGTTGTAGATCTCTAATTACGTTAGATACAAGGAGTTTATAATTTATGTAAATAAAATGATCGTTTCAAGGTTACGTGATTTCACCACTCTTCACACTTTACCCCTCTCTGTTACCATGGTTTCGGCAAATCTTGGTGTTTTTTCACACGTCAGTGCATTCTAAATTTTCACTAATTGCCGAGTGGAAAAAGCAAGATTTATCGAAACTATGGTAACGGAGAGGGGGAAATAGCGCAATCTTGAGATGCTATTCTATTCGCAAAGACTATAATATACATGAACGATTCTTTAAAAAAAATTTGTTCTGGAGAAAGATTTTTAACTATAATGTAAAAATTATTTAACCCTTTAAAAAACCAAGCTAAGTACACTCCCCAACAGCTTCATTAATTTTTAAACGTGAATGGGAAACTATTTTCCCACTTGCAACCATCTGCTGATATCTTTAGAAAGAAATCTAGAGCTTTATTTACACAAATGAGTGCAACAATAAACATTGGCGTGGGGTCAAGAAAAGCAGTAAATACTGGGGGAGCTATTTTCTCTTGTATGTTAGATGTTCATTCATTTGATCACTTCTCATCAAGTTTATGTGTTATAAGAGCAGAAGTTACAAATTCGGTTATTTATGGGTACTGAAATTCAAGTTTATTATAAATCTCCATCCACCTTCCCACCAAAAAGCGATTTTAAAATTCAAATTAAATTGAGGAAAGGAGCTAAATAATTTTCTTTTTATAAATCAATTTCAATCCTAAAAAAATATCATAACATTAGGATACTAGAAAAAATGACCCTATTAAGTATTAAAGAAATTTAACTAAGAGCATGAAATATTTTTTTTAAAAAAAAGTTTGAAATTTGAGATGAATTTGTGACTAAATTATAAATTTAAACTGCACGCAGCGCAAAGAAAAAACGACTATATTAAGCAATTAGAAACTGAAATTTCAAAATCGTTAAATAGTTTATGTAATATAATAAGTGGAACCATATTGTTTTTGTAAAATAAATCAAACCCTAATAATGAAGCTTTTTCCTTTTATTATTTTCTTTTTTTTCTTCCTTTTTTTGGAAAAAATAGTACTATGATTTTAAAAAGACGCTTAAGCATCAATGGATTAAGATAGTTTTTGAAACGTTTTGATGCATGGCATGGTATATATATTCAACATATTTGTTGCATGTTAATATTCATGTTGAATTAATTTAATTAAGTAATTTTAAAGTTGAATTTTTTTTGTACTATTGACTGTTTTATAAGGAAAAGTTCAATGTAAATTAAAATACTCTTATGTTTTCTATTTTAAAGCAAATTATTGTTAATAATACTCCTTATAATATAGAAAACGGACGTGAAAAAAGCTTCATCTATACATCTATACATCTATACATCTATACATAATAATAAACGCGGCTGTGTGTGTGTCTGTCTGTCTGTAATCACAATATATCGCCCCAGAAGCCTCGCCAAGGCACGAAACTCGGCACATAATTGTGTTTTGACATAATGAAGAAGTATTTTTTTTCTTTTTCAAAAATTTGGATTAGTNTTTCTATTTTAAAGCAAATTAATGTTGTACTCCTTATAATATAGAAAACGTACGTGAAAAAAGCTTCATATTCAATAAATGCAATGAAAATTTGTTTAGCATTAAAAATATACATAATAATCTTAAAGTTACTATGTATGTTTTATAGTGAAAAGTTTATACTTAGTGGATCAAATCAATTCAAGTTGTATTTTTTACCGAGTAGTATATATTTATTTAGTAATTTACTTAAATAAAACTACAGAAGAATTTTTTCCCTTTTCCCGAAAATTTTTTTTGTCAAGCACAAACTATTCTTTTCAATGGCCAAAAATTAAAGTTCAAATAATTACAAATGATAATCAAGTCTTCTACGATTTTTTGTTTTGTTTTTTCAGTTTTCTTTCGGGAAACAGTAAAATTTTCTAAGCATGAGTGACATCTAAGCCTCCCACTAATGTAAATTGATTTTTAGATTATTGATTCAAAATAAGGCATAATGGTTTTTATGCCTTAGATCTACAACAGAAAGCTGATAAAAATTTTAATTAAACCACCGGAAGTGTAAAAGAACTTGACACAAATCGATAACGGAGGAAAAAAAAAGAGACCTTAGTGATAGTTTCGGTTTTCTGCTAAGAAATCGAAACGGAAGAGCAACAGGAACACCGGAAGAATGATGCAGGAGAGAAAAAGATCACGCGAAGGACTCCTCCGACAGCGAATAACTGCTCTCCGATCACGTGATCTTGCGCCATAAACCCCTTTCCATAAAACCACCAGCAGTTTCGTTCTTCGCCGCAGTCATCGCTAGATCATCGGATAGTGTACGACTACTCTATGAATAAAGGAGCCTTTACCTGTTTAATTATTTCTTCTACTTTATTTAAAGATAGGCCGCCTTCTCCTTATATTTATAAACCTCCTCTAGACCTAGGTATCAGGTAAGTTATTTAAATTTCAAAGAAAAATGGCTAATTATTATTCGTGTAAATATTGAAGAACGATGAAATTAAATGAGCATAGGAAATAATCAACTTGCAAACGATTTCCGAAACAATAAAACCAGGAAAGGAACAAAAATTTTAAAACTTGTAGATTTTAAACAGCAGGCGATTTTATAGAAAGAAAGTGAACTAATCAAAAAACTTAATTTTTTAAAATTCTGAAAACGAATTAAGAATATAGACTAAGAAAATTTCATGGACAAAGAAAATTAATTTATTTGCCAGAAAGGAATGAGCGAAACAAATATTTATTTCAAGTTAAGTGAGCATAGGAAATAATCAACTTGCAAACGATTTCCGAAACAATAAAATGAGGAAAGGAACAAAAATTTTAAAACTTGTAGATTTTAAACAGCAGGCGATTTTATAAAATGTAAAGTGAACTAATTAAAAAACTTAATTTTTTGAAATTCTGGAAATGAATTAAGAATATGGACTAAGAAAATTTCAAGGACGAAGAAAATTAATTTATTTACTAGAAAGGAATGAACGAAACAAATATTTATTTCAAGCTAAATAAGCATAGAAAATAATCAACCTGCAAACGATTTCCGAAACAATAAAATAAGGAAAGGAACAAAACTTTTAAAACTCGTCGATTTCAAACAGCAGGCGTTTTTATAAAATGCAAAGTGAACTAATTAAAAAACTTAATTCTTTAAAATTCTGAGAACGAATTAAGAATAATTATCGTATTCTTAAGGGGGTCATGCTATTTTAATTAGATAAATATGTATTTTTTTTTAATCGTCTGTTATTTGAAGTCTCTATTGTTTTTAAAATTTGTAGCTCCATTTTTTCATGCCGTAATTTTAAAAAAACGAAAGGAAAAAAGAAAACGCTTGCAAGTTATTCATTAACTTATTATTCTAAGTTTATTTTTTAATTGACTGGAGCTAAATATCTTTTGAATTTTTCTCTCAAGATAAGATTAGTCTTATAAATAATAATAAATCAATGTATTCGCCATTTTTTATTAATTGAAGAATACACTTTGTAAAGCATTCGTATGTAATAATTATTATTTTAGATTGAGTTTTAATAACCATATATTATATCTTTTCGAATTACTATTCCAAAACAATTGAAAAATCAATTAAATTCTGTAATTTCGTAACATTAAAGACTTCTCATTAAAAACTTGAATTTTTATCCGTCTTAAATAACATGATTCGCATTATACATCTATAGTTTGTTTTTGATACGTAAACTATATGTTATAAAAATAGTTACTTTGTCATTCAAATAATAATGATTCGTTATCTTACCTTTTCACTTAAGTCAATAGTTTTTATCGCAAAATTCATTCATGTCTGCAGTATTTTTTACGTTACCAAGTGTAAATCATCAGTAATAATCATTATAAATCATCAGTACTAATTGTTAATTATAATCATTATTTTTGAGCACGGAATTCCTAATAACGTTCATTTATATTTATTTTAAGAAGAAAAATTCTTTTTAACTAATTATTTATATACCAGTTGACTTCATTTTTGTTTAAAAAAATAGCAATAAAAAATTATTTTTCGTTATTATAATGATAGTGATGGAAGAAAATTTAAGCAATCGCAATAGATATTCTATTTAAATCAGTAATTAGTTTTTCTGTTTACAAATAATGCATTAAACTAGATTTGCATTTATTTATAGTTAAGCTAGTTGTATTTTCCGTATAACAGTCAGAAGGGTATATTCATCTTGCTCTTCATTTTAGATTTATCTAGTAATCCTCTATCGCACTGCCATCTGTCGGGGCTCAGAATACCTAGAATTTTTAATCGGTCCCTTTTTTTTCCGTAAAAAATTAATTTACTTCTTAAATAAGAGTTTCAATATTTAGTCGGTAATAAATGTTATTTTTAACTATGAACAATAAAGAAAAATATGAAGTTTTGAGCTGCAGAATAATCTCGTATTTATTTCAATAATGATCGCTATTGATTTTATGTTATGCTGTTAATTTTCTGTTGTGTTTTATTTTATGTTATACTATTAATTTTTTGTTGTGTTTTATTTAAGTGTGAATTTCAATAACGATAATTGAGCAATGATTGATACTATTATTAAATCCATTATAATTTTTAAAATTGTTTTTCAAACCTAAAATCTTAATATATTTATTCTTGTTGAGAACTGGAGAACTGTCTTTATCCCATTGTAGTTTTCTACCTAAAGCTTTCTACCAACTTCCCATAATTATAAAAAATAAACAAACTAAAGTCTTATTTTGATTATACGTGGCGATTTTTTTAAAATTCTGTTTACCTTATTAACATAAATATACCTTAATCTGACGAATCACTTGTGAGGAAGGGGATATAATATCAAAGACATTTAAATTGTCTCGCGAAACTTTAAAGTGTTTCTAGTAATTGTCTTTCAACTGTTCTCTATTTCTTTTGGCCACCAACCAGATCTTGATGTTTTTAGTCTGGCTTCCCCAGTAATGGTTCGTTAGATTTCGATATCGTTACATTTTCCACTCTTTAATATAATATTGGCTGAGTGGAACATCTTACTTAAATATTTCTTACTGTATTAAAATTATTTTTGTTAAAGTTTAAATTTCAAAACACAAAATGCTGTTATGGCAATTTTATAAGACAGACAAGCAATATCGAAATTAGCCGGGGGGGGGGGCAAGAAGGGACAGATGTCCTCGGAAGCCAGTCTTAGAGGGGCACTAAATTCATGGAAATTACTTAAAAATAAATTCTTGGGTAAATATTCTCAGTTTCATTTGCTAATTACGGGAAGTATAACATCATCAAATTTGTATTCTATTTACCTAAAAATTGTGCCGGATGTCTACTAATGCTGTAGTTTCTTTCTGTTTTTATTTTTGCACCTAGGTATTTTTAATTATTTTTTTTAAAAAAAAATTGGTGATATGTTGAATTAAAAATGACTTTATAAAAACACTTATCATTCTTTATCTAATTATATCTAATTTTTATCTAATTCTATCTAATTCTATCTAATTATAAAAACACTTTTCTTATCTTAAAGAACAATAATTGCAGTAAAAAAAACATCTACGTGTCATAGAAACGGGATTAGTAGCACACTCTGTTAAATTTTAAACGTAATCGAATGAAAATTATGAAGTTATCGAGTTAAGTTGTTTAAAATTTTTTTCAAGTTAAAACTTAAAAAAATAGATAATAATAATGCCAAGCACGGTTGATTCAAGTTTTAACATTATCTTAAACATAAAATAGTCACGAAAAGCCTCCTTTTAAAACATACATAATATTGTAAGGGGCGCAAAAACTAAAATTGTCCCTGTAACCCTAATTACGCCTCTGTGGACAAGTATGCGAAAATTAAATGAACCGGAAACTGGTGTATATATTTAAAAAAATAAATGATTAAACAGAAATTGAATAGTAAAATAATAATATAGTGAAATTGTAAAGAAAGGGCATTAATATTCAGTATATTTAGCTCTGTTAAAGAAGTTATTGGTTTTGTTTCGTCTTGATCACCCAGCGAGTAGATAATTTTTATTTTTTGTTGCTAGGTAACTATCTAACATTGTTCAAATCACTCGATAAAGCTATTGAGTGTGAATTGAAATCAATATCATCCATTATTCTTAGTAATTTTGGTAATAAATATGGTATGACCGCATACGTTTGAAAAATTATTTCCTATTACTTACGGTACCAAACTCTGATAAAGCGATTTTTTATTATTATTTTGGGACATTTTTTTATTTATAATATTTGTTTTTCTCTCTCATTTAAATATTATACAAATTTTAAAGCAATCGGAGAACAACATTAAGAAAAAATGAAACTCAAATATCGCATTTTATAAATGAGATAGTGAATACATCAGTTTTTACGCGTTCTACAAACATTTTCCATTGTTAAAGCTGAACTTCTCGTGATTAATGCTACGAAAAAAGTACTCTATTTATTAAGCCATTCTATTTTTTCTTTTTTAAAGATCATGAAATAATTGGAACCTAAATCTAGTTAGCCCTTTTTTAGGTTCAGATGAAAAACTCGAAATTTTTACCTATCTTTATTATATGAGTTTAACCCTTTTTAATTTTATCAAACCTTTTTAATTTTATTATTTTAAACCACTTATGAGTTTACTGTTATCGAAATTCAACTCCGTAGCCTTTGGATTTTAAACCCATCCCAGAAAACTACGGAACTCCTGGATTAAGCATTAGGGCAAACTATCCTTCGTAGAGGAATTTTTGGTGGAATTAGCCTACATTTGCAAAACATGGAGCGGAAAACCATGAAAACTTTTGTGGGTTAGCCTGACTACTATGTTGCCGTATGCAGCGGGTTCAACACCAACATATATCTTTAAGAACCAAGGTAGCCGATGACCAAGAGCCGCTAGTTCAATAGCGGCTATAACAGGCTCTCGGGTAGAGGGTTTGTCTTCTGCGATTCTGTATAGAAAATACTTTCTCACATTGCTTTTTAGTATGTTGAATTAATTCTGAAAGAATGGGTTGAAAGAAAGGGAAATCTTTTTGACCGACTAAACATTTTCATTATTTGGGAATTTTGAAAATTTTATTTGACGTTCTTAATAATTTTTGACAATTGTCTAATTTTACAGATGCATTACAAAAATAAATCATTTGATAGATAAGAAAGATGAAAAGTAGATAAATAATATAATATAAATATATAAAAAATATAATGATAAATAGATGGATAAAAAAGGCACTATATTAAACGAAGTATTAAAAATTAATAAAATTTGATTTCGATAAATAAATTGCTTTTGAAAAAAAAAAAAAAACTGTTTCCTGAAAGACAAGCGATCACGTAATAAATTTGAAATTCTAAAAAGCACTTATGAAAAGTGGATGACTAAAACAGTTTAAAGCTTATATCATTATAAAAATTATTAATAACGGTTCCGGAAATATAGGTTTTATTCGGTAAATTAATAATTCTCTCCTCTCTTTTCTTAAAAATATATAAACAGGTGATGTCCTACCTTCAGTTAAAAATCAATTAAATTTTTTAAAAACATATTCGATTCTTTTTAAATTTTTTGTAAACAGGATGGTAGTCAAAATAACTGCGTGCATTTTCTGAAATGTCCCCCATACTGTAAGTTTTATATTTTATAACCGCTGTTGAACAGCCGACCCAATTTTTGGGTTTACGACTACTTATGTTCAGCTTCGTAGCCTTCTAATTTTGAAATAATCCAGAAGACAAGGGAACTCTTGGATTAAGTATTGGGGGACATTTGCCTACGTGGAAGACTTTTTGATGAAACTAACTCGCATTTGCGTTACATGGAGAGGAAGACCAGGAAAACATCCCTAGCTTAGCCTGATGGCAAGGAGACTCTAACCCATGATCCGTCTATCACTGAGTATATTTCATGTCAACACTGTGGTCGGTGCAAGCCGGATGCGGAATACTAATCGACCAGCCATCGCTGGGATTCGAACTCGGTTCACCTCATAGGAAGGCGAACCTGAGTGCGGTAATTCCGGCGAACCTGGTTCCCATACTGTAAATTGTGTACTACAGTAGAAAAAATTAAAAATAATCCATGAAAAAAATCTATAAGCGAAATGAAAATTAAAAAATATTTTTTTTTCTCAATGGCACACTTTAACACATCTTTTAATAACAAATAAAATACTTTTAATTTAATTAAAAAAAAATATATCTTCGCAATTTTTGTTTATCATTGGTATTTCAAAAATTTGGAGGATTTTTTCATCAGCAAATTGTTAGGTGTAATCAGCAAATTATTAAATGTTATTTGTTTATTTCCTGATAAATATTTTATCACTTGATACATTCGATGTCTCATAAACTTCCTTTATTCGGAATGTGACGCATCATTTTCCTGTATTCAAGAAATATGCGTCATATTTCCTGACATATATTTTTTACTATTATCTGAAAATTCAGCATTGTATCTGTTGCTTTGTCATTCTTTATTCAAAGTAATTGGCATGATTGTTATTTTCTTTACGAAAACAAAGGCTACTTTGAGATTTTTTTCTTCTATCAGCTTGCAAACACCAATCATGTAAATTATTCGTTATTGTCTATTTCTCATGCATAATTAGTTGAATGAACAATATTGTTGCTTCATGAAATGTGTAGGGAAAAAAAAATTCGCGTGACGCTTGCTTTCACGCTCTCACAGGATGCTTTCAAATATCTTGCATAAATTTAAAAGCAAATAGAATAAGGCGCAAGAAAAATCATTTTAACAATAAAGAAACCCGGCAAAAACGGAGAAAAGCCACTAATATGCTTATTTTATTTAAAAGACTGATTGCTGGTCCAATTTAACTAGTTTAACATATATATATATATATATACATATTCGTCTCTCAAAAGTTATCTTTATCCCCCTGTTCAAATATTACTTACAATACATGTACTACAACTGTTTCATTAAAATAATAACGATGCACTAAGATAATAAAACAATTTTTTTCATTATTTACAATCCAACATTTATCTGATAATCGTTTACTGATTCGATTACACTATACATGTACTACAACTGCTTTATTAAAATATTAACGATGCACTAAGATAATAAAACTACTTTTTCATTATTTACTGTCCAAATTCATCTGATATTTGTTTACTGATTCGATTTATCATTTCTTTATAGTTGCCTTCGGAAATACAAAAATTTTTTTTTCATTAACTTATCAATTTAGATTTTAAAAAAACATATAAAAATAAAAACTAACTTCTGTAATGCTTGCGACTTTTATTCAATAATAAATTTTGCTTTGGAATTTCTTTTATTATCAATTTTTACTATTATCGTCTGATCCATTCGCTCCATGAATTTTTAAGCCTCTCAAGGTTAAACCAAGGTTGCTTTTTTTTTTTTTTTACCAACATATAATTCAGAATGTTTTTTTCTTATTCTTCACGCTTTTGGAACTCGTTATTTTTATTGAGTCTATTTATACTCTTGCGCATAATTTACGACAGAATTCTGGAAACCGCTGCTGTTTTTAAGGTCTTAGGGAATGAAAAACTTCTTAATAGCGTCCTTTAGAACATTACCTGCTTTCTTTCTTTTTTTTTGTTTCTAAGTTATAACTTACACTGTAGTATTTGTTAGAGTGGTTCAATCGGAGTAGAAAAAATATGCTATATATTAATTTAAAAATGTGCTATTCATTGATTAGCTAGAAATTAGATTCTATGCGAAATGAAAAATAAAGAAAGGTAGTCTTTGATATTATTAATTTTCATTACTTACAAGATCAACGTCTCATAATCAGTAGTTTATTAATTTTAAGATTTACAAATATGACAAATACATATTTTGCGGATTTTAATACTCTTTTAACCAATTTTTATTACTTTTTAGAAATTTTTTTTTTTTTAACGAATTTTATTACTTTTGAGATTTTTTTTTTAAAACAACTTTTATATTTTTTTTATAGACTAATACTTATATAAAATATGTTCTGCACTCTACGTATGACTTATTCGTTAATATATTTGTCAAAAAATGTTGTCTGAAAATGCATCTATGCCTGAAGTATCTTATTTTATTTTATTTCATAACTGGCGTTGAACAGCAGTCTTATTTTTGGGTTTAGGTCTATCAATGTTCAGCTCCGTAGCTTTGCAATTTTGGATCCAAACTAGAATAGAAGGAAACTCCTGGATCAAGAGTTGTACAACTAGCATTCATGATTGAAATTTTAATGGAAGTAACCCGCATTTGCATTACATGGAGACGGAAACTAAGTCACTGTTAGCCCGACGGCAGAGGGACTCTAACCCACGATCCCCCCTACCACTGATTGTTTTTCGTCAACTCTATGACAGATACAGTCCGGGAGCAGAATTCGTATTTATCATCATTGTGAGTCGAACCTGGGTCACCTCAATGAGAGGCGAGCTCTCTCTGTGAAGGTTTTACAACGGGTTACAATAAACGAGACATTGGATCATGTAGTAGTCCGTATGTTGTGACATCTTCCTAAAACCCCCTCTGAGCCGCGATGGCTCAGGGGATAGAGCATTCGCCTTCCAAACGGGAGAACTTGGTTTGAATCCCAGTCGATACGAATTCCTCATCCTGCTTGCACCAATCACGGTGCTGACGTGAAATGTCCTCCGTGGTAGACGGATCATGGGTTAGAATACCCTTGCCATCAGGCTAACCGTGGGAGGGTTTCGTAGTTTTCCTCTCCATGTAACGCAAATGTGGGTTAGCTCCATCAAAAAGTCCTCCACGAAGGCAAATTTCTCCGAATACCATACCTGCCAACTTTTAATCCCTTCCATTATGGTTTTTCCCAGTGGTATTAAAATGGAATTAAAATTTCAATTTTAAGCAAAAAAATACGTTGTATTTGAAAAAACTTAAGCTGACANATATTAAATTAAAAATGTTCTATTCATTGATTAGCTAAAAATTAAGATTCTATGCGAAATGAAAAATAAAGAAGGTAGTCTTTGATATTATAAATTTTCATTACTTACAAGATCAACGTCTTATAATCAGTAGTTTATTAATTTTAAGATTTATAAATATGAAAAATAAATTATTTGCGGATTTTAATACTTTTTTAACCAATTTTTATTACTTTTTAGAAACATTTTTTTTAAACGAATTTTATTACTTTTGAGATATTTTTTTTAAAACAACTTTTATATTTTTTTTTACAGACTAATACTTATATAAAATATGTTCTGCACTCTACGCATGACTCATCCATTAATATATTTGTCAAAAAATATTTTATGAATATGCATCTATGCCTGAAATATTTTATTTCATTTCATAATTGGCGTTGAACAGCCGACTTATTTTTGGGTTTATGTCTATCAATGTTCAGCTCCGTAGCTTTGCAATTTTGAATCCAAACTAGAAAAGAAGGAAACTCCTGGATCAAGAGTTGTACAACTAGCATTCGTGGTTGAAATTTTAATGGAACTAACCCGCATTCGCATTACATGGAGACGGAAACAAAGTCACGGTTAGCCCGACGGCAGAGGGATTCTAACCCACGATCGTGTTGACCACTGATGGTGTTTTACGTCAACACTATGACTGGTGCGGTCCGAGAGCAGAATTAGTATCTATCATCGTTGTGAGTCGAACCTGGGTCACCTCAATGAGAGGTGAGCTCTCTCTGAGAAGGTCTTACAACGGGTTACAATAAACGAGACATTGGATCATTTAGTAGCCCGTAGGTTGTGACATCTTCCTAAAACCCCCTCTGAGCTGCGATGGCTCAGGGGATAGAGCATTCACCTTCCAAACGGGAGAACTGCGTTCGAATCCCAGTCTATACGAATTCCGCATCCTGCTTGCACCGACCACGGTGCTGACGTGAAATGTCCTCCATGGTAGACGGATCATGGGTTAGAATCCCCTTGAAATCAGGCTAACCGTGGGAGATTTTCGTAGTTTTCCTCTCCATGTAACGCAAATGCGGGTTAGCTCCATCAAAAAGTCCTCCACGAAGGCAAATTTCTCCGAATACCATACCTGCCAACTTTTAATCCCTTCCATTATGGTTTTTCCCAGTAGTATTAAAATGGAATTAAAATTTCAATTTTAAGCAAAAAAATACGTTGTATTTGAAAAAACTTAAGCTGACAACACATACTTGACTTGAGTAACACATATTAATATATATGCTTAATTTTCTTAAGAATAGTGGTGATTAAAATCATGTAAAAATTAAGTTTATAAAAGAGAAAAATAGAATAGATTTTTTACCACTTTAAATATAAAAATTAAATTTTACGCCAAATGCGTAAAAGTTGGCAGGTAATACTCTATCCAGGAGTTCTCTTGTCTTCTGGATTGGGTTCAAAATTACAAGGCTACGGAGTTGAACATTAGTAGTCGTAAACCCATAAAATAGGGTCGGCTGTTCAACGAAGGTTTTAAAAAAATAATAAAAACCCCTCAGCGCAGTTTATGTTTATTGCGTTGGACACCTAAATCGGAAGCCTTCTCTCTTTTAGGAGATGTTGGCTCAATCCACTGAGCCACCGCATTTCCTGAAATATGTTGACATCAGGGAAACACCTTTCTTTAGGAAAAAGGTTATTTTATTTGAATAGAAATGTTTGATGGGAAATATTTACGTAATTGTTGCAATTGCAGATTTAAAAGAAAAAAAAAGAACTATCTTTTTCATTCACTTCAATTATTTCATAAAAATAACCGAAATATTAAATAATTAATGATTGGATATAAATATAAGTACAGGTTTCAAAAATTACTGATATTTAGAAGAAAAAAAAACAACTATCGGAACCCCTGTGAAACACCCACGGAACCCTAGGGCTCCTCGGAACACCGTTTGGGAACTGATGGTCTGGATAAAATATATGTAATCATAGGAACCAGAAACGATGACAACGAAAGCCTGAAATATTTAAATATGACGCCAAGAAATGTGTTTTTAAAACACGAAAATATACGCTATCCGGAGATGACACAGTAATCTACAAGCGGAAAAAAAAAACACATTTTTTTCCCTCCGCTGACAAAAATATTTGTCGATTCCTCCGGAATTATTTGTAAATAAAGTTCTCTGGTGAAAGAGTAAACTAAGTGAGTTTGAAAACAGAGAACTGTGTTTTCCCCGCCTTGTTTTTATTTCTAACTGGAACTTGCTGCCATTTTCTTTAAATCTAATTTACACACTTAAACTATTTATTTATCCGTAACTTCCAGATGAAAGCTAAAAACTGAAGTTGTTTTTAGACCACCAACAAACGATTTTTATTTATACTTTTTCAGGGATTACGATCGATTTTGGAAACTACGGGTCCTTAGAACTTGAAATATTCAAATTTCTGAGTCCTTCTCTTACTAAAATCGGGTCCTTATTTAAAATAGGGACCCGCTTATACTTGTGATTTTAATATTCTACAGTGACAAAAACATGAACTGAATTCACCATTATTCTAGTGGCAATTTTTTTTCTTCATTTTATTTATTTTCCTTTTTATTAAAGTTGAATTTCGTTTAGAATTATTCGTCCCAGAGGAGTCGTCATAACCATTTTTTCGTGCTCATATGACGATTTTTGGCGCATTTGACGCGTTATAGCTTACAGACGGAATAGCTGATTTTAATTGCACGATCACTCTGTTGAACACTTAATAAAGAACAAAAAGTAAATAAAAAAAATTCCGACATTTAGTAACAGGATTCTATAAAATAAGGATTTATACAACTTTTCTATAAATATCATTGCGTAAAATTCAACTTGCATTTAAACAGCATGAAGCTTTTATGAATTATTTTTAGATACTTTATAAACAAATTTTGCTACACATATGTTAAGTTAAACTGAATTTTTATTCTAATAATATCTGTCTGACTACGTTGGGGTCACTGACTAAGTAGGATTTTTGAAAATAGCCTCGCAGATTTACTTTTTAAATTCTGCTATCATTCTTGTTGCTTCAGCTTACATTTAAGTTTTTAAATGCGTCTAGACGCTTCTTCCCGTTCTTAAGAAGTCTGCAACATTTTAATGAAGGAGATAAACAATAGATTTAGATTGTTGTGCTTGTTTATTATTTCATCATTTTTGTATTTTCGTTATTCTGAAGCTCAGAGTTGCCCAAGCCGGAAGTTACAACTCTCTGCAACATTTAAAGTGGATATGAAGTAACAAAAAGTTTATTAAATCCCGCATGCACTTAAATAATAACATAATTATCAAGCATTTAATATGCATTTTTAGATTATATAATCTGCTGAGATCGTTGCCTTACATTGGATAGAGACGACTCGCATTTTCGCTTCATAAGCAGGAGATCGAGAGTTCAATCCGAGAATCTTGGCAAAAATTAGTTGTGCAATGGGTCCCGCAGTGGACTGATCGTTAAGACGCGGTTCCCAGCAGATCATCGAAGTCAAGCATCAGTGGCTGCTGTCAGTGTGCGGATGGGTGACCACTTGGATCAGTCTTCGTAGGCACCGAGGGTGTGTGGTATTGGTCCTCGTTAAACTATTCTGCCATATAGTGCTCGACTTCGGGTACATGTCGTTGGTCTACCGAAGCGGGGGTTTCATCCCTTCTACAGAGGATCAAAATTGTGATGGCATGTCTTTGGATCATCCTCAGGGATGTTTCCCAGACTGTCGCCAATAACCCATTGTGCAACTCTAGTGCGACGTAAATGAACTACAACAGCAACAGTTGTGCAATGCTACTTGTTTTTTTTTAAAAAAAAATTCGTTAACTTTTTAATTTTTAAACTGAAAAAATCCATAGAAACCGTTGTAGTAAAAGGTCAAAACCGGTATTGGTAGCTACACTGTTCGCTCTTATGTGAATAAAATGATCTAAATTTTACTCCAAGAGGGACACTTAGAAAAAGACACTTTTTCGTGTGGATGGAGGGATAAAAAGTTAAATAATATTAAATGAGACAAGAAATTCATAAGTTTGTTTCGCGAATTTACTAAGTGGCCTAAATAAATATCATATACAAACAAATGAATTTACTTAGTATCCTAAATAAATATTATATACAAACAAATGAATTTACTTAGTATCCTAAATAAATATCATATACAAATAAATATCGAATTATAGCTGATAGAAGTGGCTAAGTAATAGAATGTATGCTACTCGCTTTTATCTCATATGTCTAGAAAATTTAGTTTACAGCATAATCAGCTCATCTAGCTGGTTAAAAAAATTGTTTCAAGCCTTATATACTTCACTTAGGCGCTTGATTTGTTGTTGTTAATTTACGTCGCACTAGAGCTGCACAATGGGCTATTGGCGACGGTCTGGGAAACATCCCGGAGGATGATCCGAAGACATGCCATCACAATTTTGATCCTCTGTGGAGGGGATGGCTACCCCGTTTCGGTAGCCCGACGACCTGCGCGTGAAGTCGAGCACTTTACGGCAGCACAGTTTAACGAGGACCAATACCGCACACCCTCGGTCCCTACGCAGACTGATCCAAGTGGTCACCCACCCGCACACTGACCGTAGCCAGTGATGCTTGACTTCGGTGATCTGCTGGGAACCGTGTCTTAACGATCAGTCCAGTGCGGGACTAGGCGCTTGAAGGTATTCTTTTATAAGCTTTTAATGACATCGAAGCATGAATCTACGGAGCTCAAACCTCAATAGGATAATCACGCTTGACTAAAGTAGGATCAATTCTTGAGTTATGGTGAGAATCGAACCCGTTACCCTCACACTTAAAACCGTTGGTGGAAAGACAATATAACGCGTTTACATAGCCTAGGACATCAAATATGAACTTAAGATACTAATTATGCTACTAAGTGCTTGTATACTATTCTCGCGTCAATTGCCCTTTGTGAAGCGTAAGTGCGACATAAAAGTACTACTGTTGTTGTTGTCGTGTCTATGCTAGTGCAAAGATTAGAGTCCTCCAAAAGTCTTGATAACAAGAAAAACTAAAAGTACTACTGCTAAGTACATATGCTCTTTGTTTGTTGTTGTTGTTAATTCACGTCGCACTAGAGCTGCACAGCTCTTTGTTTGTAAGCACTGAAGTTTATCAGTGATTTCCAAACACCAGCTTGAAACCTTCTCTGACGCAGCCCAGGCTTCAGTTTCAAATGCCGTAGCAAAAAGTTGGATGCTGAAATAAGCACAAGTTTGGAAGAGTGTGACGTAATGCGACGCAATATAATAGTTCGCAATAGAAAGACGTTGTTTTCAAACAGGAATTTATTCTCATGACGCTTAGGTAGCATACTTATGAAGTTTGCTACTGTTACGAATTTTTAATATTATTATAGTCTCATTTGATGATTGCTTCCGTTCACTGGGATAAGAGCTGGTCTCTTAAACTAAATATTTGAATATAATTTTCAAAGTAGGTCCGTGTCAGTATTTATTATAGTATTTGTTAAAATTATGCTTTTTGGCTAAATTAGAATTACATTTGAGTATTTCAACGGGTATTATTGAGAAATGTTTTGCACGCATTATATTGGTATCGATTGTATTTGAAAATGTTTTTTTGGTCTCATCAAAATTGTTCTAACAATTTTGTTAGAACAATTCAATATATTTCTAAGAATATATAGCACAATTCGTTTGGTATTTATCGTATTTGTTTATGTTTTGATCCTGAGCTAAACGTTCTAACAGGCAGCTTTAAGCGAAATATCTTAATCTACGTTTTATATCTGGATCTATTGTAATTGTTAATGTTAAAGTATTCGAATAAGTAACATTAAGAGAAATATCTTTAACAATTCGTTATATTGGTAATGAATGTATTTGTTGTTTCAATCTTGAGCTAAGCGTTCTAATATTTAAAGCGTTCTAACCAGTAACTTTAAAAGAAATGTCTTCGTTTTATATCGGTATTGTATTTGTTAATGTTTTTGGTCTTCATCTAAATTTTCTAACAACTGATATTTAGAATTTCTAGCAAAATTCGTTATATCTGTATCTATAGTATTTGTAAAATGTTTTTGGTCTTCAGCTGAATGTTTTAATTAAAATATCCTAAGAATTAACATTGCGAAAAATGTCCTGCTCATTTTGTTATGTCAATTTATTGTATCTGTTTAATATCAAATGTGTTCCAACAACAGGTAACATTGAGAGAAATGTCTGGGTCAACGTGTATGTCCACCAGCTGTCAGTTGAACAAGCAGACCACTCTGAAGTACCTGAACTTGCCCCAGCCCGAAGACAAGGTGCAATGTATGTATGTATGGATTGATGGAACAGGGGAGCAATTGAGAGCAAAAACGAAGACCTTGGATTTTGTTCCTAAACATCCTAGCGGTAAGTTTTCTTTATTTGAAATTCAAGGTCGTCGGGAAGTTAGCCAAATTTTCAAATCGTTCAAGAAAGACTTGTTGAATACTATTTCCATGAAGGCAAAAGGTGTTTTTTTTGTTGCTTAGTATGCTGTTAGCTTGTTAAAATTCCCGAACTTCAGTACATATCTGGTAACAATAACAAGGAACAATTCGGCTTAAAAATGTCACCTTTTTAAAAAAAAAGCTCAGTTAATCATTATATTACCTACAGTTGTTAGTAATTGGAAGCAGCTGTTTGAAAATATTATTTTAAAATGTTACAAAAGTTGTCTGAAATTCTAGCCATTTTAAGTTAATTTTGCTTTTTGCGTTTATCAACCTATTTTTACAAATCATCAGTGAGTTAATACAAGATGAGAGTAAAAGTTTCTTCAATAACAAAACAATGCTTATTAAATTTCTTTAATAATAAAACTTTTCTATGTAAAAAGTAATTTTAGATTTTATTTAGTCTAATAATCGAATATTGTTGAATGGGAAAATAAAATTTTTTGATTTCAAATTCTGTAATTTGAAATGGTTCATCAAAAATTTAAGCGAAATAAGTATGTTTAAAATAACTTCAAAAAAAGTTTTCGCGTCTTTCAAGTGTTTTCACTTATTGGTTAAATTGGCTACGCAAACCACTTTAATATCTGAAAATTCATTAAATTTATAAGTTATTCAGAATTTGGCGTTTTTATTTCTTTCCGTATGCCATCAGCGAAATGTCAGTATAATCAAAAATTATAATCGGACTCTTTTATAAGGAGAATATTAAGGACTGTTTATAAAAATTTAGTAAAGCTTGCTATATTTTTATGGTACAATTGTTTAATGTACAAGAGTATATGTCACTCTAGTAAAAAATTTTACCAATAGAAATATTATTGAATTATTTTAGTTGCATGGGAAGCTTATTTCTAAAAAAAGCCATTAAAAATTCTTTGAAACAATAATGTAAAATGAAATATGAATTTTTGTCATTTTATACTTTTGCAATGAAGGATGCTAATATGTTTCGGTTGTTGAAACATTATCTAATTTTACAGGATAGTTTCATTAGAAATATGTAACGTGTTCCGTAATCATTGCCCTCGATACGCATTTTTTATATGAACTTCAAAAACTAAGTAAAAATTTATGCACTTAATTGTTTGATACGAAAAATATTACTAAATTTATCAACCTGATGAAACATTAATTTGGAATTTGAAATAAAAAAAAACAATGAAACCTGTTTGATTGTCCGAGGAAGAATTGTTGAAAAGGGATTATTAGAAACACCTTCAAAATTTAGCAATCAAATTGGTTTTGATGTTTTTTAAATTTTTTATTTGTCATAAAGTCTTTTTTTAAAAATTTTTATTTGTCATATTAAGTTTTTTTTTTCCTTTCAAATAACAGACTGTTATTTCTTGTAGTTTTGCATTTTATAAAAAAAAAAAAAAAAAAAAAAAAAAAAAAAAAAAAAAAAAAAAAANAAAAAAAAAAAAAAAAAGTGTTTGCACATTTTGGCTGAAGTTTCGTTTATAAACGTGAGCATGCTCGACATCCAAATTCTGTTAATCAGAACACAAATTAAAACTATTAGAACGTTTGTATTTTTAAAAGTTGAAACTTTTTCGTTATGGTTTACTCTTGTCAAATAAAATCCTTGACTTTTGTCTCATGCAAACTAAAAAAAATTTGCCTAGGAGAGAAAGGTGCATGATATTAGATTTTGCATATGATGGTTTTCCCTCACCATAATATTCTCTTTGAGCTTCACAACGCATGCGCAAGAAATTCCCCACTAACCGATAGGATAGGTGGTTCTAAAAGGTAGAGAATTGTTAGCTTTACGGTTAACGTTAGTCAAACATTATGCAAATGCTCCGCATTATGTTTAACTGCAACTGCAGTCATTTAATTATTGTGACATAGCGTTGTCTGCAAATTGCTCTCTTGTCATTGACTAAATACCAAACATAACGTGCTAATATGTATGCCACGAATGTAAATATTGATAGTGTAAAATCTTCGTAATTGTTTAATATTTTAGTTAATTCATGTGTTAACCATATTTTATTACCCGTTATTATTTCGTTAAACTTCTGGGAGAAAATGTGTGAGCTATTAGAACTTATTGGAAAAAATTTTTGCTTGTTAATTATTACATTATTAATATTAATTCGCCTTTTTCAGTTAAATTTCAAAATCTTATTTAAAATATATACATAATATGAAAAAAACATACCATCAACTTTAGTTTTTAAAAAAAAAAATTCAAAATATTGTCGCTTGGACACCTGTGTTTGATAGGCATAAATCGGATGATGAACTTCGCTCAATAGAAAATATAAATGAAGTTTATTAAACTTCGATAGAAAAGTTTCATTTGACTTAGTTTTGCTAATATCTTTCTGAGATACGAGATGTCTCAGAGGATAGAGCATTCGCCTTCCCATAAGGAGAACTGGGTTCGAATCCCAACGATTTCACTGACCACAGTACTAACGGGAAATATCCTCACTGGTAGACGGATCATGGGTAAGTCCCCTTTCCATCAGGCTTACCGTGGGAGGTTCTCGTGGTTTTCACCATGCAACGCAAATGCGGGTTAGTTCCATCAAGAAGTCCTCCACGAAGGCAAATTTCTCAAAATACTTGATCCAGGAGTTCCCTTGTCTTCTTGATTGGGTTCAAAATTACAAATCTACGGAATTGAATATTGGTAGTCGTAAACCCAAAAATTGGGTCTGCTGTTTAACGACGGTTATAAATTAAAAATTCTTTTTTAAAGAATATTGTTAGGACTTTTGTATATTAATTTAAGCTATATATGTGTAGTGATGGCCAAAATCATTAATTCCTTTTCGTTAAACAAAGGTAATAAAAAGTGTGTTCGCCGAAAAGCGATCACAGGCTACCCATTGGCATATCAGGATGTTCACCTGAATTAATATTGAAAACGATCCAGTTCGAACTGTAAGTTAGAATTTCTGATTCTTAATTAAAACAATAAAAATAAAAATATCGTTCAAATGATAAAATTCTCGTTCATTCACAACTCAAGAAGTATTTGTGGGATCTCTCTGGTCCCATAGCTCAAATGAACTCACCAACTTAATGCATAACTAAATTAAAAGTGAAATAATTCTGAAAAAACTATCAAACAGCAGTTTTCACCATAGCGACGCATGAGCACTGTTTACTATTATTCTTAAACACGTCCCGCAGTGGACTGATCGTTAAGACACGGTTCCCAGCAGATCACCGAAGTCAAGCATCACTGGCTACGGTCAGTGTGCGGGTGGGTGACCACTTGGATCAGTCTGCGTAGGGACCGAGGGTGTGCGGTATTGGTCCTCGTTAAACTGTGCTACCGTAAAGTGCTCGACTTCGCGCGCAGGTCGT
>NC_092211.1:1584613-1586504 GCF_043381705.1 Parasteatoda tepidariorum
TTGGGCATAAATGTCAAGTGGTCAGCTGAACGCGGAACCCCCAGTGTTTAGTTCCCAAGCATGCTTGGTACTCAGTTATCGACCCACTAAAGGGATGAAAGGCTGAGTCAACCTTGCCCAGCCTGAGGATCGAACCAGGGACCTGTGGCACGACAGCGCGAAGCGCTTACGCTCAGCCACCGGGCGTCAAACATTTTAATTACATTTTTCAAATGTAACTTTTTAAGTTTGCAATTAAAATTTTAAGATTTTTCATCTTAAACTGTTTTTGAGCCTTTATAGCTCAGGGGATAGAGCGTTTGCCTTCCAATAAGGTGAACCGGGTTCGAATCCCCAACGATGGCAGGTCGAAACAAATTCCGCATCCGGCTTGCACCGACCACAGTGCTGACGTAAAAATATCCTCAGTGATAGACGGATCATGGGTTAGTATCCCTTTGCCGCCAGGCTAACCGTGGGACGTTCTTGTCGTCCTCCTCTCCATGTTCATGTAACTCAAATGTGGGTTAGTTCCATCAATAAGTCCTTCACGAAGGCAAATTTGTCCCAATATTTGATCAAAGAGTCCGCTTGTCTTTTGGATTGTGTTCAAAATTACAAGGCTAAGGAGTTGAACACTGGTTGTCGTAAACCCAAGAATTGCGTCGGCTGTTCAACGACTGTTATAAATTAAACTGTTTTTAAGTGTAATTGATAAAATACGGCTAAAAACTGTTACAATAAAGAAAAGTGTGCACCATAACTAGGTATACTTTACAAACAAGTTTTTGAAAATCTATTCAGCAGTTTATCAGGAACTATAGTCATTTTTTAACAATTATGTGAAACTTAACTTTTGTGTCAAGTATAGTTTACACCGGTTAATGTCACCATAAATACTTAATATCGATTGTAGCAGTTAATATGTGGCTCATAGCCACATCCCAATGTTTCCATTTTTTTTGCACCAGTGTTTTTAACATTGCACATTTTTACCTCATAACATTGTCATCCTTGTAGCAACGGAGCCTTAAGAGGATGCCATACCACGAAGGAAATTTTACATTGCAAATTCTTTTTTACCTCCTTGACTAATTTGAAATTGAAAGTTTAGAAGGGGTGTTCAGACAAACTGGAATAAGCCATGAAATTTCTAATACTAAAAATAAATTTTAGAATATTGAAATAAACCACGAGAACTTAAAATTACGCGATGGAGAAGTTATCTTCGATAATGTGGTTTGCATTTTGATATTTTGAATTTTTTTTTCAACATCAGAAACTTAATGGCTTACTATAGGTTTGCAAGAATTCACTTTTTCTTTTTTAAATTTCCAATTGTTAATGGCGGTGAAAGAGAATTAGCGACGAAAAGTTTCTCCCGTGTTATGGCGTCCTCTTAAGCCAATAAAACCCAATCAACTGGCAGTTTCAAATTGTATTTTCATCTTTAGTTTATGTATGTTTTGCTTTGAAAATTAGGGTATGATCCTGAGATTTACCCCATGTAGAAATATTTTTGTTCTTTAAAGTTTGCTATCTAATTTCTTAGTTTGCTATCTACGCTGAGCTTTGTCGTAAAATTTTGTAATAATTTTTTCTTGGAGCGATCTGTCTAATTGAGTTGTGACATTGAAAAATAATTTAGTAACAAAAAGAAAAAATCCTAAATCATTTTTGTATTGAAACATATCTTGGATTAGAGACGGTTAATGAGTCGAGTACTCAGCTCGTGACAGTTAGCCTCGGAGTTTTTTAAAAAGTGGTGTTTGGTAGCAATTAACTGTTTTTCTTGCTTCTGCAAAATGTTTATTGGCAATCATATTTGGTCTTGTATAACTTATTAATAAAGCTATAACAAAATAACAATGTCCGGATGTGTCTTTTTTGCAGATTCCAACAAACGCAAGAC
>NC_092211.1:1587004-1609622 GCF_043381705.1 Parasteatoda tepidariorum
ACAATTCAAAGCTGTGTTATGAGAGGAAATTTTCAACAGATGCTTTGAAAAAAGCAAAAAAGGCAACTGTTGCTTTTCTTGCAAAATCATGAATTTGTTTTGCACACTGAAAATGCTTTGAAATGTGTGTTTTACAATTATTATATTAATAGCTTTTTTTAATTTTTTCTGCTTTTATGTGTCAATAAAATTTAACTTTTTGCTTTTCAATAATTATTACTTCCTGGTTGGATCATAGACTTAAAAATTTTACAATTTAATGTTGAATTTAACGTTCACTAAATGAATAAATACTAAAGCTAAATATTGGTTGTTCGTTATTTTACACAATGAGTTTTTTTTTTTTTACACATTGAGATTTTTTTAAGTTGGCAGCTATGGTGTAGTTAACAAACTAAGGCTCTGTTACTGTAAAAGAAAATGCCTGTGCCATAACTAGGTATTCTTTACAAACAAATTTTTGATAATCTATTCGGTAGTTCAAGAGAAGCTAAAGCTATTTTTTCACATTTTTGTGAAACTTGTGTGTCAAGTATAGTTCACTCCGGTTAATGTCACCTAAATACTTAACATCATCTGTAATAGTTAACACGCGGCTCATAGCCACATCCCATTGTTTTCAGTCTTTTTGCAGTAGAGTTTCGAGCTTCATTTGGATTTACCCCTTGTTGAAATATTTTTGTTCCTTAGAGTTTGCTATTTAATTCTTTTTAGTTTACATCTACGCTGTGCCTTGTTATGAAATTTCGTAATAATTTTTTGGGTTGTGACATTGCAAAAGAATTTAGTTACCAAAAAGGAGAAAAAATGGAAGTCATTTATGTTTTGAAACATATCTTGGATTAGACACAATTGTTTTGTAAATGAGTAAAGTGCCCAGCTCGAGTACTTAAGATTCGGAGTTTATTAAAAAGTGGAGTTTGGTAGTAATTAACTGTTTTTCTTGCTTCTGCAAAATGTTTATTGGCAATCATATTTGGTATTGTATAACTTCTTAATAAAGCTATAACAAAATAACAATGTCCGGATGTGTCTTTTTTTGCAGATTCCAACAAACGCAAGACGTGCGTGGAAGTGATGGATAAGGCCAAAGCTGAAAAACCATGGTTTGGCATTGAACAAGAATATACCCTATTAGACTGTGATAAACATCCATTTGGTTGGCCAAAAAATGGTTTTCCCGGCCCTCAAGGTAAGCACCCAATGCCCCTCCCCCTTTTTTTCCTTTGAAAATTTTTATTTACCTAAGTAATCACATTGGTCTGTTACTCAGTTACAGAACCTCTGTAAATTGTTCAGCTACACAGAAGAAATATTTTTAATTACCATCAGAACGCGAGATAAATTATTTCTTCCCAAACGTTGCATTTCGTTGGCTCGAGTTTTAAATGGCACGAATATGAAATCCTGCAATGCATGATAAATTAATTGCATTATTTAAAGAAATGTAATTATTTAAAAATTTACTTGAAAGATGAAAGTTTTGCTTAAAAAAGATTGTTCGTTCCGGTTTAATGTGGGTCATGAATCTTAAGACTCCACAATTTCGTCACCAACGGCATTGTGACAATGTGGTCAACGATTCGCATATGCCGCGTTTACTTTCCAAGATTTCCAAGTTTACTTAAGCAGATACCTATCTATCTGAAGCTGGGTGGACTTGAAGCCGCCTCTGAGGCTCAAACCCTCAATCCTTCGTAATGGCAGCTCAGTTACTTTAACCACTCTGGACAATCTCTGCTCGTTCAGCTTCATAATTAAACTTTATTTTGTCTAATTTTTATAACGTCTGAAATTTTTTTAAATTTTTTTCTGCTAGGCCAAAATTAGCAGCATTCACCACCGTGCTGTGCTAGATCAGCGGCCAAGGTCTGTTTGAACCCAAACTTATTTTTAACCAATTCCGGAGCGGCAAAAAGAGAGGCATTTCCCCAAAGCCCCGGAACTCCGAGAGTAAAAGTACTGAAGAATACTTATACGTATGCCTATACAGGAAGTAATAAGTGAGTAATATATTAAGATTACATCCGTGTGAGTCAGAACGATTCGTCTCATATGATGCCTTTGGAGATTGAAAAGAGAATAGCTTGATCATGTATCACGGTCCTAGATGGCTTAAAATGTATTGTTAAAAGTGATATAACCCTCTTGAGTAACCTGTTTCTTTCCCCCCCCACTAGGTCCCTACTACTGTGGGGTGGGTGCTGATAAGGTGTATGGTCGTGATGTGGAGGAGGCCCATTACAGAGCCTGCATGTACGCTGGCATTCCAATCTGTGGCACCAATGCAGAGGTGATGCCTGCTCAGTGGGAGTTCCAAGTTGGACCGAGTGAAGGCGTCGCCATCGGGGACGATCTCTGGATGTCCAGATTCATTCTGCAACGAGTAGCCGAAGATTTCGGTGTCGTGGTGACCTTCGATCCAAAACCCATTCCTGGAGACTGGAATGGTGCTGGTGCACACACCAACTTCAGCACCAAAGCCATGAGAGAAAAAGGTGGATTGAAGTAAGTTAAATCTAAATAAGCAAAATGAATGCTTGCAAGAGAGAGATGTGATATCTTTTTTTTTCTATTGCCTTGCATCAATTTTACCATGCATTTTGTTATAAGTAATTTTACTATTGTCAACGCGTGTATTTTTTAATTTTTGGGATTTAGTAAAGTTAACTGTTAACCAACTTTAAACGAAACATCTTCACTCTGTATCAGGGACAAGCAGAACTAGTTGCCTGGTCTTCTTAAAAGATAGGGGAGAACGTTTACATTAAAAATAAAATACTAAGAAGTTCTGCTCATCCTACTGACGAAATCTTGCTGTACACTGTTCTTTTAAGGGTGTAAGAGGTCTTAACTGAAAATTCTTCAATTATCTTAAGAAACATTCTAAAAATAAATTCTAAACAATACATTCTTAATTTATAAGAAGTTAAAGCATATATTAACACGCTATTATCTCGAATTCTGGCGAAATAAAATGAGCTTTTGAATTTTACTCAACATCTTATTTTTTAAAGTGATTAGCGGATTGCTCTTACAAAAGTAGATTAAAAGCATCGATTGCAGAGAGGGGCGCATTTTAATATAAAATTAAAAAATATTACTATTTTTGTTTATCCGCAAAATTAGTGTTTCATTTTAATTTCACTTTTGACTTATCTCGATAATTAGTAGTTAAATGTTTATAATTTTTTGTTTCAATATAAATTTGTAATCATTAATATGTTGCTTCTAATGACTTTTGACAAGGATTCTTAAAACAGAAATATAGCTCTAATTTGTCCTATTCTACCCAAGGTTTAGAATGTGTTTCATAAGCGCAATATATATTTTTAAAAAGTTTGTTATAAATGTCAAAATTATATGCATATCAGGGGGAGTAAATTACAAGAGAGGTCGAAAAAAAATCAAACCTAGTAAATCTTTAGCGATAAAGGAAAGATTGAAAAAAAAATTGAAATCTACTTCATTGTAGAAATAAGTGAAGTTGAAAAGAGACTATTAGGAGCCTCTTTAAACTTTGTCTGCCATCAAATTGGTTTTTAAGTGCTTAATCTTTTCGGTTATAGTGGCTTATCAGATTGTTTAAACTTTGTTTTTCTTTGCAAAATGATTAATATGCGACTCCTTATGTGTAATTGTAGACCTAATATGTATATTTTTGTACTTAATTTTTAGAAAAAAAAATTCTAGAATCATTAATGCTAGGAATTATGGAATACATTCTATTACTTATTAAGGTCATAATGCAAGATTTTCTTTTGCCGTTATACTATCTAATAACTGGATCAGACCGCTAGATCATGTATAGTGCGGCTTTCAGGAGAACTCTTCCAGGCAGAAGTCTTGCCTTGTGGTAAGTACTATGGTTACGAGGAAATTACACTTACATGGAAATTACATGGGGTGAATAGTTTTGTCTTAATCTCTGCATAGATCGTCGTGAGTAAACCAATCGACACATTCCTTCCTCCATTTTAACCCATTAGAAATGCGTCCTTGCTTGTTACCATAGTAGTAGACAGTCTAGACTTTTAATCTGGAGTTCTTCTCAAAGCAGTACTATATGAATTTGCTGAGCTATATTTGAACTGCCAAATAATAAATTCAATCGTAATTTGATGTTCGATTCTACGATATTCATTTTTCTTATAGGGAGATTGAAAAAGCTATAGAGCGTCTTTCCAAACATCATGACCGTCACATTCAAGCATACGACCCCAAACAGGGCAAGGACAACGAGCGCCGCCTGACGGGATTCCATGAAACTTCCAGTATTCACGACTTCAGTGCCGGAGTCGCCAACAGAGGTGCTAGCATTCGTATTCCAAGGCAAGTTGCCCAAGAGGGGATGGGCTACCTCGAGGACAGGCGTCCATCTTCCAATTGCGATCCCTACAGTGTTGCTGAAGTTATTGTCCGAACAGTCTGTCTGGCTGAATGAACTGTTCCATTTCATTCTGTTTGTTTAGATAATTTTTCCGAGTACTCCCTCCTTCCCAGCAGAACTTTTTTAATTTGGCGTAATCATTCTCTTGTCTTCGTGTTACGAGGCACCTTGTGATTTTAGTGTTGGATGACTGGATTACCTTCAACAGCACATTTTTAGATTATGTTTTGTCTTTTTAAAAATAAAAATTTATTAAATGTCTTTGTTTTTTCCACTTTTAAGATTCAAAAACCAAATAAGTTTTGTAGTTGTGTATTCCACCACATTCCTTTAACCAAATCCATTCCTTTGATTACTTATATTAGCCGCAACCGGCTGGTCCGCTATTATAATTAAGTAGAATTTCACGTGTTTCGAGATAGCACAGTCAAAACTAAAGACATGTGAGTATAATGATTTGAAAAAATATACTCATTTCTCATGTGAGAGATGGATTTAAATTTTTGTCTCATATGTTCCTCTTATATCTTTGATATCTTTGTGAATTTGTTATTAAAATGTTTAGTACAACATATGATAACATTAAAAATGCATGCTTATTTTAATGGCGCCTTTGGATAATCAACTTGATCAAAATAAGACTGCACTTATGTACTGTTACTAACTAAGCGAGCTAACGAATTTTCATTTTAAAGACTTATTTCGCCAGAATGAAACTAACTTTAACCGTTAGAAATTTAAAGTTAAAAGAATACACCTATACTAAAACGTTAAACTATATATTTTAAAGTAAAAAAAAGAAGTACGATTCACTACAAAATGAAGAAAATAGAGAGCGCTGTAAGCGATCACAATTTTGACAAGATTGTTGTTGTGTAATTTTTTTTAGAAAAGAAACTTTATTGTGTTTTCATCGTGGACATCTTTAACTGTGAATCATCTTTAACTGTTCGGTACACAATTTCGCAGACATATTTAAAGGCAGCTCAGACATATTCAGTGAAAATTCTTCTGAAGACTGAATAGACATTTGACNATTACGATCATCGTTCCATTTTGTTTCTTTTTTGTAGTATACTGAATAAATAGTTAATTTAACTTAAAGATGTCATGTTCAGTCAATACTTGCATAACTCAATAATTTCTACAATATATCATTATTACCGTTCAATATTACCATTTTCGGATTGGTACTATGGTGTTTGATGGAGATTGTAAGCTGCATCATACACCCGTTTTGGATTCACAAGTTCATACATGAAATATGATTTGAAAATTAGTTTTTTTTAAAAATTTTGCATGAATAGTGAATGACTCATTTATATTGCGTGGAAGACAGTCTACGGTCCTGTGCAAGTTGTTTGGTACGCGGACAATGGATCCTTTTATCCCTAACCTAGTGATCAACACTCAGTTCTCGTATTTGCTTGAAAGGGGTTCGGAGAGTCACCATTCGCTCTTCGGTAGGGTTCAATTCTCTCGACTACTTTGGCACTTTTGTGAGGTACTTTGTGTTTGGTACTTCATGCTTGTGTTTGCGAACGGAATCCTTTCGTTTTTCCGTTTGTGTGTAACGCTTAAAGTATTCTCGTCTACGCTTTTTGGCTTTTTCAGTCCCGGCAAGCTAAGGCCTCGTTTTTATTTCTTGCTTCAACTTTAATTTTTGGGACCGTGTCAATCAGTTTGAACCTTCTTTATTTGAGATATTCCCCTGAATTAGTAGTGAAAACGATCCATTTGAGCTGTTGGTTAGAATTTCTGATTTTTAATTAAAACAAAAATATCGTTCAAATTACGAAATTCTCTTTTATTCACAACTCAAGAAGTATTTATGGGATCTCTCTGGTCCCATATCTCAAAAATAAACTCACCCACTTAATGCATAACAAAATTAAATGTGAAGAAGCTAATTATCCAACAGTAGCTGTCGCTATAGCAACCCATGCACACTGTGTACCATTGCTCTCGATTATTGTAGTTGAAAAATGCGGTTTAATACCCATTTTGCCAATGGGTAGTAAACATTAAAAAACTTATACTTAATGGTTCTGTTTAAGAACTTAAAGTCAGCATAACCTTGTAAATAAGTAATTACATTAAAAAGTTAAAATTACTCTTTTCATTTATTTGACTCGTTGAATTCAAAATTAAATTGGAATTTAGCTTGCCAACCACTTTTATTTAACCTTATTAAGACTAGACTAATTTTTTGATTCTAAAAACTTTTCTTCCCTTACTATCGAGACCAAGGCTTTGAGACCTAACACTGATCTAAGTCTTAAAGGTGAATACTCAGATTAATTTATGTAAGTTGGGGGCATTTATCCGTTGTCGCCCAAACTCTTATTTTCTACTAATCGGCTGCTTTTTCGAGGGCTCACACACACACACACACACAAATTTTACCATTTATAATTATTAAGCACTGACAAGTATTGGTAAAAATATAAATTTACGTTTTCCTTCTTAATATACTTTCTACATTGTTATCATTTTTTTTGTTACCTCAATAAAATTGAGCAACATTCACATTAATTGGGTACTTTTCTGGCAGCCGGGCGCAAGCGAAAAATTGACAAATAATGTTCCGCCAAATTTCCTACAACCATAAGGGGAATGTTAGTTTGGGGCCACGTGCGAATTCTCTGAATTCATTCAAAACAAAGCACGTTTTCCTTTCTTCCATTTTAATTTTTGTTTTAAAAAAATGATGAAAATTTGGGACTTAGCCAGAGGGTAAAGCTGTTTTCTTTACACAATTCATTAGTATTTGTTAATAGTTGAACTTGTTTTGCTTACTATTAATAAATATTTGTTTATAGTTGAACGTTTTCGACTTATATTCCGTTGACTGTTTTGTCATTTGCTTATCGCTTGGCAACTTGGCTCGAGTTTGGTTCACAATTGGCGACATTTGCGCCCGACTAACGGATAAATACCCTATACTGTATTCAATAACTATCGCTTTGATTAGCATCCATGATATATTCCAGGGATGGCGAACCAATGGCACGCGTGCCATTTATGGCACTCGACACAATATTTTGGGCACGCCATCTATCACAATTGAAGCATATGTAACAATTAAATTAAAATTCACGAAAAACAAACAAAATAATAAGCAATTATTAATAAAAAAAATTAACAATTAATGCTAAAAAAACAATTAATAACCATAAAAAACAAGCTAACAATAAATAACTAGCAAAAATAATTTAAGAGTCCTGCTTAAACTAACATCTTACAACCTAATATAAGTTATTTGTCATCTAATCTGCAACAACAGAGGTCACACTGATGTTACTTTAAGTTGAATTATGCGTATAACTGAGACACTGCAAAATGTATTTTATTTCAATGTAAATAAAGAATTTTTAGTTGATAGTGTTTAGTATTATTATTTTCCCTATAATCACGAAGTCAAAAGTATTTGACGGCACGTCTACGACCTCATTAAATTTTTTTTTTTAGAAAAATGGCACTTTGATGTATAAAGGTTCGCCACCCCTGAATATTCCATGCACCTGTATGTATTATCGGTAGCCGGTGACCTGGTTAAATTAGAATCTAATGTTCTATTTGTTGGCGAACCAATAACCGTCAAGAAGTTAATTTTTTTAAAGTAAAGTTTATAATTTTATTTAAATGATAATAACATGAAGTTTGAAAACTTAAAATTCATGATCAGAAAAAATGTGAGCAATTTATTATGATTATTAATAGATGGTATTAAAATATTTAAGAAAAAAATGTAATAAATTTAAAAACCTTGAAATTGAAATGCTGTTTGGACGAATTAGAATTGGGTACTTGCAGCTAGAGAAGATCACTGATACTGAGCTGTACTGGAGAAAACATCCGGACTTCTGAGGCCGCTTGCGGCCCTTTTCCCATTCATCTTCAGCTTGAACTTTGTGGTGTTTCGATGAGATGGTGGAATGCGAATGAAATAAAAGAGTATTCGTGTGATAGATCACGGGTTTCCAACTTACATGTGGCCGGGGGCCGCAATTAAAAACACCAATCAAATGGCGGAGCAAGACTTTATCAAAATTTTATATAGTACTCTTTTATGTTTCAATGAACATAATATATTACTGTCAGATTTTTATCAAAACTTTTTAAATATTAAAAAGCAAAATAAAAGCATTACAAATAATGCTTGTTACGTATAATTTTGAATCTTCTCTTAATCAGAAACTTAGTGCCAGGATTTTTTTTCTTTCAAATTTAATTCTGCTATAAATTAACATATCTTTCGACTTATTTGGAATTATAGCAACAAAAAGAAATTCCCGAGCATACGAAATTAATTTTTTTAAAAATTCTTTTGCGTTCATGCGATTTTCAATTCAAGGAATTTAAATAAAATTCTTTCCCTCTTTTATGCGTTTCAAAATTTACAAATGTAAGTAATTTCATCCAAAATGAGTCGTTTCAACAAATTAAATGGGAGAATTTCTTCGAGAAAATGATTGATACGCACATGCTAAATTATATTCACAAAATAGAAAAAAAAGAAATAAAAAAAGGGCAACATACACGATTATTTTTGTATTTGAATAAATATTTTCTCGGATGTAAAACCTGAGAAATAAATTTTTTGCACCGTTGGTATGTCAAATTTGACAGAAACGACGAAATTAGGTTTTTTTAAACGAAAGAAAAGTATTTTAAATCCATATAGAATTTTTGCGAAAATTGTCAGCAAAAAAACGACAATTAATATATTTTAGTTAGCGGGCCACAAAAAAAGGCTTCGAGGGCCGGGCCGCCAGTTGGCAACCACTGGGATAGATGATCATTGATGTTCTGATTGTTTAGTTTTGTGCAGTAGGGTGATAAGACTACAATGTAAAAGTATGAACTTGAGCTGACCTGATCTGATGAAAATGAGGTTATGTATATGCTGTTGATGTCGGGAATATGATGCATCACTGCAATAGTATGCTGCAATTGGTCTGATGTTCTTGTCTTCAGTTAAAGTTTCATGTAGGAATATTTCATTTAAATTTTCTGCAAAGCAAGAGGTGGCTTTTTCATAGAATTTGGTATTTAATTTAGCTATATGTTTGTCTATTGCATCAATTTCGATCACTGATACATGGACACGTGATCTATGACCTAGAAGCGACATGACATCAAACGCATATTCTTCATTTCTGAATTATTTTTATTATTATTTATGAACTCTCAGTTTGTATTTACTTCAACTTTGATTCTTACATTTTAGAATTGCATTTTAATGTTGTTCTTTTATCTTATCTTTACGTATTTGAAATCTTAAATATTTGATGTCGCATTTAACCTAAACGAATAGTTAATAAATGTAAATAATAATTATTTAATGTGTTTGTTCTTCAAGCCATTCATTTCTCTTCACGAGTAACATTCGGACGTGATTTTAACTTCTCATTGCAACCATTAAATAAGCTATGCCTAATACAGGAGATATAGAGCTGGATAATCCAAGTGCTCCTAAATATATTGAGCGCGTCTCAGTAAAATCTTCTCCTTTTTGGAATGAATGGTTTGCGCACATTGAAGGTTCTATTTAAGATTTGTAATGTTTTGGTCTAAATTACAAAGTACAACACTGTGATTGCTGTCTTGGAGCAGAAAATTTTGAATACGGTAAGTGATATAGTTTTGTCACCTCCCGCAAAAAACAATATATAGTATTAAAGGGCTGAATCCTAGAATAGCCCACTCCGTGGCGATTTTTATAAACCTTGCCAAGCCAGTTTTTGAAATCTCGCCAAACTAGGTTTTTGGAAGATATATCGGGGGGATTATTTTGAACGTCCGATCACACCACCAAAATTCTTAAACCTGATTGGTTATTTGATATATATCATTAGAAAAGAGGTAAAAGGGTTTACTTTTTCACCATTTATGCTTCTGATTTATTATCTCTTCTTATTTTTTATTTTATCTTATTTTTATTACTATTATCTTATTTTTTATTCTATTCAAAGTATTTTAGTAAATTTGTAGTTAAAATTGTTTTTTTTTTAATAATCAAAAAGCAACGTTGATCTCAGTAATAATCTCCAATTTGGCAAGATTTCAAGAAGTCGCCAAGAGGTGGGTTATTCTAGGATTTTACCCTTTAAAACAGTGTTTCTTAACCTTTTTGATACAATGGACCCCTTTTAAAATTTTTTAAGAAGTCACGGGCCACCCCCCTGAGAACAAAAAATTTCAACAAACATCAATTTTTAGTATTTAATTAATTTTAGCATTTAATTTTATTATTTCAATAGTATACAAAATATTTAAAATTAAAATTTTTAGTCTGGAGGTTGTTGCTGCTTTTCCTTGATTAATAAATTGAATAGAGAGATGGTTTTCGACAAAGCAACGCACATAACATGTTCAACATTCAATCGATAACGATGTTTTGTTTTTATTGTCACAACTGTGGAAAGTCCGGCTTCGTTAAGATACACTGTAGCTAACGGAATTATAGCTGAAATAGCTCACTTTACAAGCAATGGGTAGGCTTCTTTCACAGAAGATCAGAACTCTCCGAGTGTTTTTGAATCGAAATCCATTTTTAGCAAGGACTTTGTTCTAAGATCAATAAGCTCATCTTTGGCAAGGTTCATATCATCGATACAGTCAATATCACAGAGAAAAGGATGAGGAATTCACAACTCATCTTTTATCTTTATCTCATCCAAATTAAAATATTTTTTCAATGAAACTTGAAGTACTTCCAGGTGTTCACAGATTTTATTTTTTAAGTTATTCAGTAACAAATTATCTTGCCAAGATCCATTTTCAGAAAGCACTTTGTCCAACATTTAAAAGTTTGCATATATCTCATTTTGAATTCTATTTTTTTCAAAGTGGCATCTTGTAATTTGCTAATTAACTAGAATGCTTGTAATTTCTCAGTTGCATCCATAATGGTGATATCGGGTCCTTGAATTAAAAGACTCATATTGTTCATGTGGTTAAAATTATCTGACAGGTAAGCCAATTTATAGATAATTTTTTTTTAAATATTCGAAAAATGAGTTATCTTTTTCTTCTAGAACAAGTGATAATTCGGTCTTCAAAATAAATTTTTTTTTCAAAACCTGCCCTCGTGACAGCCAGCGCAATTCCGTGTGGTACAGAAGTACCTGATGCTCTGCGTTCATTTTTTGACACAGCGTTTTAAAGAGACGACGATTAAGAGCTCTACGTCTAATAAAATTCACAGTTTTAATAACTTTTGAAAATGCTTCTTTTAAGCTGGTTGGAAGAGTTTTTGTAGTCAGCGCATGTTTATGTAAAAAACAATGAGTAACAAGAACATTAGAAGACTCTTTTTTCTTACCAACAGGGCAAAACCAGATTTATTGCCAAGCATCACAGGTGCTCCATCTGTACGAAGTGAATGAAGCTTTTCTTTCCAGCCAAAGTCTTGTTTGGTAAAGAAAACATTTAACATTGCTAAAACATCAACTGCCTTTGTATTTTGCAAAAAAGACTCACAAAATAAGAATTATTCTTCGATAGTATCAAGAGACACGTAACGAACAAAAAAAAAAAGAAGTTGACTACTGTTCGAGATGTCTGTAGTTTCATCCAGTTGCATACTAAAGGGAAATGGCGATACTTTCAATTTATCGATGATCTTTTTCAAGATATTGCAAGAAATTTCAACTATTCTTGAATGTGTCACATCATTTGAAAGTGGAATTGCCTCAAGTTTTTTTTCTCTGTTCCAATCTACAAACTAATTCAACCATCTCCAGCGCACATGGCTTAATTAACGTCTCTCCAATAGTATGCGGTTTCTTACTTTTAGCAATATGATATGCAACTTTGAGAGATGCCTCAACCAGAGGTTTTGTGGAATACAAAATCCAAGTTTGTCTAATGTTCCAGATTTCAAAAACTGGGCTTTCTTCTTAGTAAAAAATTCTAAATCTGGTAACCTGAACAGGGTATCAAATGTATGCAGCTTGATAGGGGATAATAAAAATAGTACAGCGGACGTCATTAGGGGGTTACCCCTGATGGTGTAAACTGAAAGCCGGTTAGTGGAGGATGTTAAAAATATGACAGGGATATTAGAGGGCTGGTTGCAGTCCGTACTAAATTTGGGGTATCTCGATCACCTAGTTTCAAATATGTATGTATTTTCACCTTTTAGAAAGAAAAAAAGATCAATGTTATTTAAATATTATTGTTCCCAACGTTTTAAAATTAGTAGTAGTCGGTGGACCCCCAAAATATGACCCATGGACCCCTAAGGGGACCATGAGCCACAGGTTAAGAAACCCTGGTCTAGGTTTTGAGTTAATTTTTGTCGAATTGATTCTTTGCTGTTTAGGTTAAATTTAATTTTATGCAAAGTACTATTCATAATTATTTCATAGCGCATGACTCTTCGCGCGCCAAAACTAGGAGCACTGATGTTAATCTTGACTTGGAGATTACTTTGGATAAAAAGATACTAAGTCAAATTTTGAGTTTAAATAAATAAAAAATATTTAAAAATTTAAAAAGTTTAAAAAAATGTAAAAATAAAAATTGCAAATCTTGTTCTTTTGCTGAAAATTCACAAATTGATTGCTTTTCCTATGTATTTTTCTTGTAAATTCTTTACTATAATTTATTTAATTCAATGTAATTGTTGCAATTTGTGTTATATTGCACAAACTAGTTTAGAATTTCATAAGAAAATTAATTCTCACTGATTTGTTATAAAAAATTTTAATAATAATGGTACTTCAGATAATTAAATTTTACATTTTCAATTTCATAATTTTGATATTGTTACTTTTTATTTTGGATTTTATGGAAAATGTAGATAATAGGCTTGATTTAGAAAATATTTATATTAGCAGTATTAAAACTCTTTTTCCTTAAGGTTTGAATAGTAAATTAAGGTTTGAATAGTAAGTGGGGAAAGTACTATTAATATTGATGATTTTTGTATTTATGATAAATTTAAGTTTTTAATTTTCTTAGATCTTTTTATTCAAAGTATAGATATAAAAAAGGTAAGGGTAAAAAGGTTAATAAATCTATTAATTTTGATGAATTTTTGAAAATTTTTAACTTTTGTGTTAACCTGACTAATATTTTTATTACTAGGAAATATATTTTTGGATTTAAAGATAAAATTCTTAAAAATTTCTTTTTTAAATTTGGGAACAAAATAAAATTTGATACTGAACTACATTGTTTTGGATTTGGTTAAATCAAAACTTGGTGTTGATAAAATTGATATGCTTTTTGGAAAAGTTTTAATTGTTCAGAAGGTTTTTTGTACTATTAACTTTCATGATTAAAAATTTGAAATTGCTAGGACATCACAGGTTTTTCATTGTTTTTCTGATATTTATCCTTTAAAACAACTTAAAGTTGCTTATAAATATTCCTCTACTCTTAGAAAAAAGGTATGTAATTATAATTTAATTCGGTATTTAAATTATATTTCAACGTCTGATTGTTTTTGCAATAAAGACGAATTTTCTCAATACATTGATNTGTATGTATTTTCACCTTTTAGAAATAAAAAAAGATCAATGTTATTTAAATATTATTGATCCAATCGTTTTAAAATTGGGAGTAGTCGGTGGACCCCCAAAATATGGCCCATGGATCCCTAAGGGGTCCATGAACCACAGGTTAAGAAACCCTGCTTTAAAGGAAGCACTTATGGGTAGACTATATTTGAGGGTGCCTCTTGATTCTCGCCAAATTGGGATCTCGTTTGATCGCCAATCTGGGCGATGTTGAAACCCAATCGTGATTCTGGTTGGTTTAGATTTTAGCGTTATATGTAAATGTTCAACAGTACATGTAATTCCGTTAGTTCTACGTTGGATACCGGCTGGTAAGGTTACTTTTGATTCTGATCAATAAGATCGAAAGTATGAGGGCAGTCATAAAAAGAGAAAAATGTCATCGCTAGTCCAGTATTACAGACGCCATTTTCGATTCGTATTTTGCCGCATTTATGTGGCGATGGAGGTACACAGATTATATTCATGATAAATTTAGACAGTATTTAACTGTTATTAGAGAACTGTGCACTTAAATAAGAGAATATTCAAGCTTAAAGAAGAAGTGAGTTGTTTTTTTCCTTTTCTTTTTGCGCCCACTCCATTAATTTTTGTTTCAATTCAAAATGCATTTAATTGGGTTTATTAATTTTGCTTATATTGGGTTCATTGCACGTTTTGGCCGATTTTTTGTCGAAATTTTCCAATGTTTTATTGAAATATTATGTTTTGGCCGCCATTCCTGTTACCACGGTGTTCCGCTCAAACAGGAATGACGCCAAACATACGTTACCAATTTCGCCAAGGGGTACCCTCAAGTATATTTTTGCCGCACTTATTGCTCGCTGGAGTGACTTCAAAAGTGTTCAGCAAGGCTGAGCACCAACAGCTTTTTCGGTCCTCAATGAAATAGATACGCCTCACAAAAACAAATGGAAAGGAATGTTTTATTCCTCAAGAATCCCCCATCCTCTATCGTCCACCATATAAAAAGGCGGAGCCATAAGCGATCTGTAGCCTACAAATTTTGTGGTGGGGTTAAATTTCCTTGAGGAATAAAAAAGCTGTTTGCCACCGAGAAAAAAAAAATCTCCGTACTAGATGCTGGCGATAAAAAAGCCCTAGTCAATTGCTATGTGAAATGCGTAATTTGGCGATGGGAAATGTTTTAAAACCACTTTGGTTGCAACAATTGCCGCAGCAAGTTAAAGCTATTTTAGATGTTAGTACAGAAGCTCTCGGTAAATTGGCTGAAATAGGAGATAAAATTTTAGAAACTTGCGACAGGTACCAGTGTGTTAGCGAAGTTTCTGCCAATAGCAACCCAGAAGCGGTTGCATCAGAAAATCTGAACTAATCAGCAGTATTTTGCAAAATTAATGAACTTTCAAAAGAAGTTAGTGAGCTGCGAAGGTCACGCAGTAGCTCTAGAAATCAGAATCATTTTAATCTCCAATTGTAGGAACCGATCAGAATCTAGAGAAGGCATTTGTAAGTACCATCGTCGTTTTGGTAAAAGGTCAACCGGATGCACTAAACTCTGTTCATTTGTAACTGATTTTTAAAAATCGGAAAACTATTTAGGTCATATTGTTGGCGGCGCACAACAATGGTAGCCATAATTCAAGTCGCTTTTTTGTTTATGATCACTCTAGTAAACGAAATTTTCTTATCGATACTGGAGCTGATGTCTCGGTTTTACTCGTTTTTTCAAAGCAGAAAAAATTCCAGATCCAAAATTTTACTTGTATGCTGCTAACGTTGGGATGCAGCGACTTTTCCTTGCTTTAGGTATACAAAGAAAATTTTGTTTGACCTTTATTGTTGCCGATGTTTCTAAAGCAACTATAGGTGCTGATTTTCTAAAAAACTAAGGGCTTTTATTTGATATTAAAGAATAGAAAATAAATATATCCTACTACATTTCTAAAATCCTTTAGTTGACCAGTCAATGTTCCATCAACTAATTTGACTATTGTGCCGTCTAAAACTAATGATAGAATTTCAAACTGCAAGGCATGTAGTTTTTGTACATCATTTTAAATAATGTAATTTTACATAGCAAAATACAAATTTGAGTGAAAGTAGTCGAATAGTTCCTGAGAAATCAAATTTATCGAAGCCGTATTTTTAATATTTGATTTCTCGGGAGTAATTCGACCGATTTCGCTCAAATTTTATGTTTTTCCATTTAAAATTACATTCTTTAAAATAATGTAAAAAAATTACATACCGTCATTCGGGGCTAATTTGTGCAGGATTTCGCAGTTTTTGAACTTTGACATATAAAAAAGCTATATTAACTCAAACTTTAGTAAAATTTATCGATTCATAACTGGACTCAGACGAGTGAATTTGATCAATATTGACATTATTTCTATGTAATATTTACGAATAATAAGTCAAAACATACCTTGCACAAAGTAGCCCCCAAATGGGGNAAATAATAATTATTTAATGTGTTTGTTCTTCAAGCCATCCATTTCTCTTCACGTGTGACTTTCGGACGTGATTTTAACGTCTCATTGCAACCATTAAATAAGCTATGCCTAATACAGGAGATATAGAGCTGGATAATCCAAGTGCTCCTAAATATATTGAGCGCGTCTCAGTAAAATCTTCTCCTTTTTGGAATGAATGGTTTGCGCACATTGAAGGTTCTATTTAAGATTTGTAATGTTTTGGTCTAAATTACAAAGTACAACACTGTGATTGCTGTCTTGGAGCAGAAAATTTTGAATACGGTAAGTGATATAGTTTTGTCACCTCCCGAACAAAACAATATATAGCATTAAAGGGTTGGATCCTAGAATAGCCGAGGCAATTTTTATAAATCTTGCCAAGTGAGTTTTTGAAATTTCGCCAAACTGGGTTTTAGGAAGATACATAGGGGAGATTATTTTGAGCGTCCGATCACACCCCCAAAATTCCTGAACCTGGTTGGTTATTTGATATATATTGTTAGAAAAGATGTAAAAGGGCTTATTTTTTCGCCATTTATGCTTCTGATTTATTATCTCTCCTTATTTTTCATTTTATCTTATTTTTAATCCTATTCAAATATTTTAATAAATTTGTAATTTAAATTGTTTTTTTAATAATCAAAAAGCAACGTTGATCCCAGTAATAATCTCCAACTTGGCAAGATTTCAAAAAGTCGCCAAGAGGTGGGCTATTCGAAGATTTTACCCTTTAAAGCAGTGTTCCTCAACCTTTTTGATATAATGGACCCCTTTTAAAATTTTTTAAGAAGTCACGGACCACCCCCTGTGAAAAAAATAATTGCAAAAAACATCAATTATTAGAAAACATTCAATTTTATTATTTTAATCGTATAAAAAATTTTTAAAATTAAAATTTTTAATCTGAAGGTTGCTGCTGCTTTTCCTTAATTAATAAAGTTTATTGGGGGATGGTTTTCGACAAAGCAACGTGCCTATCATGTTCAACATTAAATCGATTTCGATGTTATGTTTTTATTGTCACAATTGTGGAAAATCCCGCTTCGCAAATATACACTGTAGCAAACGGAATTATAGATGACATAGCTCGCTTTACAAGCAATGGGTAGGCTTTCAAACGTTTTAAAAATTAGTAGTCAGCGGACCCCCAAATTATAACTCATGGACCATGGACCCCTTAGGGGTTCATGAACCACAGGTTAAGAAACCCTGCTTTAAAAGAAGTACTTCTTACTGGCTGGAGTGACTTCAAAAGTGCTCAGCAACGCCGAACGCAAACAGCTTTTTCGTTCCTCAATGAAATAGATACCTCACAAAAACAAATGGAAAGGAATGTTATATTCCTCAAGAATCCCCCATCCTCTAGCGTCCACCATGTAAAAAGGGGGAACCATAATCGATTTGTAGCCTACAAATTTTGTGGTGGGGTTAAATTTCCTTGAGGAACTAAAAAGCTGTTTGCCGCCTAAAAAAACTATCCGAACTAGATCTTGGTGATAAAAAAGCCCTAGTCAATTGCTACGTGAGATGCGTAATTTGGCAATGGGTAATGTTTTAAAACCACTTTGGTTGCAACAATTGCCGCAGCAAGTTTATTGCAACAATTGCCGCAGCTATTTTAGATGTTAGTACAGAAGCACTCGATAAATTGGCTGAAATGGGAGATAAAATTTTAGAAACTTGCGGCAGGCACCAGTGTGTTGGCGAAATCTCTGCCAATAACAACCCAGAAGCGGTTACATCAGAAAATCTGAACTAATCAACAATATTTTACAAAATTAATGAACTTTCTAAAGAAGTTAGAGAGCTGTGAAGATCACGCAGTAGTTCTAGAAATCAGAATCATTTTAATCACCAAAACACCTATTATAGGAACCGATCAGAATCTAGGGAAGGTACTTGTAAGTACCATTGTCGTTTTGGTAAAAGGTCTACCGGATGCACTCAGTTCATTTGTAGCTGATTTTAGAAATCGGAAAACTATTTAGGCCATATTGTTGGCGACGCACGACAATGCTAGCCAGAATTCAAGTCGCCTTTTTGTTTATGATCACTCTAGTAAACGAAATTTTCTTATCGGTACTGGAGCTGATGTCTCGGTTTTACCCGTTTTTTCAAAGCAGAAAAAATTCCAGATCCAAAATTTTACGTGTATACTGCTAACGCTGGGATACAGCGACTTTTTCTTGATTTAGGCATACAAAGAAAATTTTGTTTGATCTTTATTGCTGCCGATGTTTCTAAGGAAACTATAGGTGCTAATTTTCTGAAAAATTAAGGACTTTTATTTGATATTAAAGAATAGAAAATAAATATATCCTACTACATCTTTAAAATCCTTTCCTTTAATCGACTAGTCAATGTTCCATCAACTAATTTGACTACTGTGCCTTTTAAAACTACAAATAGAATTTTGAACTGCAAGGCATGTAGTTTTTGTACATCATTTTAAATAATGTAATTTTACATAGCAAAATACAAATTTGAGTGAAATCAGTCGAATAGTTCCTGAGAAATCAAATTTAATTGAAGCCGTATTTTTAATATTTGATTTCTCGGGAGCAATTCGACTGATTTCGCTAAAATTTTATATTTTTCCATTTAAAATTACATTTCTTAAAATAATGTAAAAAAATTACATACTTAAAATTACAAAATTACATAATTTAAAATTGTTTCAACTATTAATAAAAATTAATATTTACTAAAAGTTAAATTTTAAATAAAATTAATCTTGTGATTTTATAATTGTATGAAATTTTTTTTCAACTCACTCTAAAAGTTTGCGAGACGTTGTGAAATACCCAAAAATAAAATTAACAATAAGGGGTCCAAACTTTGGTCCGCTCTCCTGATCTAACTAGGAGGACCATATTTCCCAGATTAGGGCTACATCCTATATTTGAGGGCCAGAAATCCAAATCTGTTGAAAAAATGATTCATTCAGAGAAAGTGCTTTTTTATGTCCGATTTCGTAACTTAAAATACTGTCAGCACTAAATAATGAGCATTTTAAAGCTCACCCCTTCAAACCATTAAGATTGAGTCTTAGAAATTTGAAGATCCGATCATTAGATCAAAAGTTTATTTTGGGCACTGTGAATTTAGAAAAAGTACGTTTTTGTACTTTCGATTGATTGATTTCGTAACTTAAAATATCGTCTGAATTAATTAAAAAGAATATTTGAAGTTATTCCCTCAAAGCCCTAGAATGTGAAGATCTGATCATTAGATCTAAAATTGTTCAGGTTGGTCTGATTTTTATTTTGCGCACTGAATATACAATTTTTAATCACCTGAATTTTAAAAATATCCATTAAAAATGGTAACACACTGTGAAAAAAATACACAAATTTTAAAGTATCATTTTGAAAGTGCCAAATACCTTTTTTTCCAAGGAAGGAAACAGAAAACTGAACTACAACAAAACGAAACGCATTCCAAAGTCTGAAACAAATTTTATTTACTGTCACAAAAGCTATTCAAGCATTCATTTAACATATGATTTTATACGGCATAGCTTTTTCAGTTTGAAATTATTTATACAAAGAAAATTTAGCGTTTGGAAATTCGTGTTACATATGTTTTAGCTCTNATATATTATTTTTATTGTTTAAAAAATATGTTTATTTTTGAAATTTGAAAATTTAGTCAGGAGAAATTTTTCTTTCCGTAAATTGATAATTTTGATTAGCATAAAAATTTGTAGGATAATTATTATATTTTTAATTAATTTATGTGTTAGAGTATATATAATTTATTGATTGCATAATTATTCAAATTAAAGCAATTAAAATCTTAAATTTTTTTTTCTTCTAAATGTAATATTTATTCTTGAAATTAGTTCTTAAAATTTGAATGCCTCTTACGGTTTGGCAAATACTGTAACTTAAATATGTTAAACAAAAATAGTGTAAATAATTTTGAAAATGAATTAAATACTAGTTTTCAAAATTTGAATTTCGATGTAGATAAACTCGAAGAAAATTTTGACATTTCCCTAAACAAAGTTCTCTTAGCTGCTGAGAATCAAATCCAGCATAAACAAGAAAATGATATTTAATAGTATCCGGATACACTCAAAATACATTCAAAATAATAATGAAGACAATTATAGTGACAAATACCCGATTGTGACGAATAAAATTATCTACTTGAAGTCGACATAAATAGTATTTAAAATATTTATCTTAACAGAAATTTAAAAAAAAATTAAATGTCCAAAAAGAAAGAAAAATAAACATTGTGATTGTACAAAAGGTAATTTGTAACTTATCCAAACTTGCACTGCAGATTAAAAAATTGGAAAAGAAAACTAGATCAGTTAAATTTTAAAAACTGATTTACCTTATACCATATTAAGTTTTTGAAAGCTTGCATTGTGATTTCATTAAGTGATTGATTGTGAAAAACAGGTTGAAAAGCAAAATTTGAGAAGACAGATCACCTTTTCTGATTATAAAAGCAGTTTGTCCTTACACATTTTTCCAGAAATCCTGGCTAATGATTGTTATAAAAATATTGGGTTATTAATCTGGTTTAAAAAAGTATATATCTCTATTACAGATCTGAAATCTAAGTAGTTTTGAAGATATGTTTTTGGGGGAAAGTAATTACAAAAATTAAGCTTCTATGAGCACTACAATTTCTTTCTAAAGCATTTTTAAAAATAGTTTTAAAGTATTTTAAAGTATATCTTGAGTCCTTAGGCCAATCATTTATTTCCAACTTTCATTACCAGAATCGTAGTTATTTGTTTAAGTCCTATTCCAATTTTTTTTCCGTATTTAATTTCTTATACTGAAAAGAAGAAATCTTTTCCATAACTTTTAATTTCTGTAGTTGTTATTGCTTACAATTTCCTAAGGCCTTTATCTTGTTTAGGATAGAGCTGGGGAACTTTTTGTATAAACAAAATTGCCAGATAATGTTAAACTGTACAGTTATACTTGCTCTATGGTAACAAACAACAAAAAAAGCTAGGTAGTTTTTAATGAAGCATGTTGGTAATAATTTCGATAAAATGACCAATAAAATATGGTTTTATTATCTGTAAAATATTTGATAAATGTGGTAAAAGTTTGTAATTTTATCATATCTTAGAGCATATTTAAACCATTTGTCCGGTTAAATTTACCCTTCAGTTCTGTATGTTCCCTTACGCGTGTAGTGATGAGAATTATAACTTTCAAAACCAGAATTTCAGGTAAACCGTTACCATATGAAAGGGAAAAATTTCAAGATGAATGGTTAAAATGCAGTATATATTGGTTTTTAATACTAGAATTATGATTTTTTTACTAGAAATGACATTACCATTCAGTTCATAATTTTACCGGAATTATTTTCTTCCTGTTTTATTTTATGGAATTATTATTGTTTTATATTCTTGTATGCTAATTGTGACATCGCGTTAAACGCTAATTTTTAAAAATCCTGGTCACGGCACCAAGTGTGCTGTTTGTTGTGTGGTATTGGAAAAAAAAAATCCCCTTTCTGGAATGTCTGTGACAACCGCGTGGATGTACCTGGTACCCCAAGCACCATATCATGCGATTGAATACTAGACTTATGATGTGATCTTGCCAAATATTCCCCATTCAAAATTTACCTCCTCTCCATGATTCCGATTGTGCCTTTTTTTTTTTGCTGCTGCCCCGACGTCAGAAAACCATCTGAATAAAAAGTGAACTTCCATTTATCTGAACTCTGGACTGTTTTATTTTGGTTTGACTCTTTTAAAAGTTGTGTCTTTTTTTTTTAGAAATCATCATCATGCCAAAAATTAAAGGTATGTGGTAATTCTCATTCCTGTTTTTCTTTTAGATTGTAATTGGTTATTTTGTTACCAGGATTTTGGCGGAACACATTCGCCATGTTGCAAACTACTGTACGTTTTTGATTAATTCGACCATATTTCTTCTAAAATTCAGTTATTTTTATCTCTCTAATATAATTTTTTTTCCAATACCACACAACAAACAGCTCACCAGTATATCTCTCAAAGTGAAATTCCTTTTTCTCGTGAGCTATAAATCAGTCCTCTCGCTAGACTAAGAAAAGAATATATATATATATATATACACTATTTGGAAGAAAGTGACGGGACACGACACTATAACGACATAAACCCATATTTATTAAAATTAATAGGAGGTAGGGCCTCCTTTGGCTGCGATCACAGCTGCAACCCTTCTGGGCATGCTTTCCACTAAATTAGCCACAGTGGCAAGAGGAATTTCCTTCCAAATGTT
>NC_092211.1:1609706-1614832 GCF_043381705.1 Parasteatoda tepidariorum
ATTCTCTCATGAATATAAGCTATATGTTGTAGTCGGCATCTCATTCAAATTAACAATCACAGTTATATTATGACTGAAAAAAAGACTCATAAAATTTTAAACTCTTATCAAAAATATTAATAAAAAAAATTGCTTTGTGTATTAAATAAAGGATGTAATTAATGCCAGAGGTCAACAAATTATTCAGAATGTTTAAGAACTAGCGGGTCATGAGTTTTTTTTTTGGGAGTAAAAGTGTCATAAGCGGTATTTTGATAACATAAAAGAACTACAAAATTAAAAAGATGGCGAAATCGACATGCGTCGATCTCAAACACCCATTTTTAAAACTCAACCAAACGTGAATGGTGATCTCTGAGTCTTGAAAAGGGGTGCCTAGAGCAGGAAACGTACCCATTTTTCCATTTCTGAAATTTTTGATGCAATTAAAATTTTTTACATTATACATTTCGTATATTCCTGCTTCAGTTTCTTGGGTTTATTTATTCTACAAGCGTAATAATTTATTCGACAAGCGCAATCATGCATTTCCTATACAGATATTCCTGCTTCAGTTTCTTGGGATTAATTATTCTACAAGCGTATTTTCGTCTTTGAAGTAATATATTTGCAATAAGACAAGTTAGTAGTTACCTTTCCGAACAAAAAGCAAGGTATTCTTTGGTATTAGGTATTCTTTGGCCAAGGTAGTTACATTCCTGTGGCCTACAACATGGTCTTTTTAGCGTTTTATGCTGATCGTCTAAAAGTATTTTTCAAATTTAAATTAGTTTGTTAAAATTTTTATATACAGGGTGTTTATAAAGTCCCCGGACCCATTTTGATGTTTAATAAGTCCTAAAATAATAAAGAGAGATTAAAATTAATAACATAAATGGTTAGATAGACGCAAAAAGTTTCATGATCCTTGTCAATGAACTTCCACGTGTGCCCTCTTTCTTCGCACGGAGAATATCAAGTCGATAGTCAATTTCACGCCAGGTAGCGGCAAGCATGTCGGCATCCACAGAGGCTATTGTGGTTGTAATTCTGGCTTTTAGGTCATCAATGTTCGACGCGATCCTCCAGAAAATATTGTCCTTTATAAATTCCCAAANAAGTCGATAGTCAATTTCACGCCAGGTAGCGGCAAGCATGTCGGCATCCACAGAGGCTATTGCGGTTGTAATTCTGGCTTTTAGATCATCAATGTTCGACGCGATCCTCCAGTAAGTATTGTCCTTTATAAATTCCCAAAGAAAGAAGTCCAGCGGCGTTATATCAGGTGATCTGGTGGCCAAGGAATTGGACCTCCTTCGCCTACAGAAAAGACGGTCGCATCAGTCGTATACTTAGACATGTTGGAAAACTTCGTATTTCCACAACTAGAAAAGCGTCAGCCACATGTCTTTTTGCAACAAGATGGTGCCCCATCTCATTGGGGTTCGCAGTTCTTTGAATGACCATTTTCCAGGAAGATGGATTGGGAGAGGAGGTCCAATTCCTTGGCCATTTCCTTTATTATTTTNTTCAGCCACATGTCTTTTTGCAACAAGATGGTGCCCCATCTCATTGGGGTTCGCAGTTCTTTGAATGACCATTTTCCAGGAAGATGGATTGGAAGAGGAGGTCCAATTCCTTGGCCAATTCCTTTATTATTTTATGAGTTATTAAACATCAAAATGGGTCCGGGACTTTATAAACACCCTGTATTATCTCACTCTCTCTGTTTATTTTCTGCACTCTGTCGTAATTTCAATTTTCAAAGGGTTATAGTTTAAAGGCAACAAAACTATATTTTTCATTAAGTTATACACCCAAAACAGCTGTGGGGGTGGCAGCAGCCGTTACTATTTTTTACAGATAAAAATAAAAACTATTTGGTATCGTTTTTTTTTGCATCAGATTTTTGAAAATATCAAAAATCGAAATTTAGTTTTTTTCGAGAAGTATTTAAGCAATCGAAAAGTATTTCAATTAAAAAAAAAAACTTTTTTGGAATATTTAGGCTAAAATCCACTTTTTATTTTTTACCTACCAAAAAAATATTTTTTGAAGTCTTTTTATGCCAGAAAATTTAACATTTATTATTATATAAAAGAAAAATAGAGGCCTGAGTTTTTATACCATAGAAAGAGAAACTGAGATCTTGTACCAGAAAAAAATCTGAAAGAATTCTGGCAGAAAACTCTTTTTATGACTGAAAGAAAATACATCCCTTTTAGATTTTTGTAAAAAAATATGAAGTTAAACAGTATGAGAAAAAAAAATTGAGATCAATTTGGGTTAGTAAAAATTAAGTTATTTTGGGCGCAAACCACTTTTAATGTTGAAAACAAGAAAAAAATCACAATTATAATAATTTTAGATTAACATTATGTGAAGAAATTGTCATGTCAAGAAATTTAAATTTTGGGTTATAAATTTTTTTAACGATTTTTAATAAAAAAAACAAACTACTTTTTCATTTTTATAATGACTGAAAATGAAAACATGACAACAAAGCATTAAAAAAAACATGACACTTAATATTAGGTTAGAAAACACTTTTCATTTTTTTTCTGATAAAAAAAAACAAACAGCATTTTGATTTGTTTTGAAAAATATCAAGATATAGCATAACAAAGAAAAAAAATTAGACCAAGAGAGTTCATTGTTGTGCTATAAAAACATTTTAAAGCTTTTTAGCTAAAAACAACTTTTTACTTTTTAAAGATATTTAAAGAAAAAACATACCATGTGATACCCTTTTTATGTTAGAAGCATGGCATATCACATAATGTGAAAACAAGTGCGTATCTAAAAAATCCTAAGTATTTTTGCTAAAAACCACTTATAATTTTTTGGTAACCAAACTCAAAAGCCACCTTCATAATTATTTTAAAAATTAGAATATATATGACACGCAAAATTAAGAGAAAAAAAATGGAGTTGATGTGAAAGAATCTTGGATTATTTTGGCTAAAAACCTCATTTTATTTTAAACTGACCAAAAACAAGAAACACCCTGTTTCTTTTTAGGTAAAAAAATATTTTTAATACCACGAGAGAGAAAAAAATTATGTGGTAACAGCAGATATTTCCCTGTTAAAATCATAAAAATTTGCAAAAAATGTTCCTTGAAACATTATTTAAGCAAAATGCTTTTAAAAATATTTATATAAATATTATAAGCATTTTAATAGCTTAATTACATCATATTGTTAACTTTTTATTTCTAATGAATCTAATATTTTCTTTTTAAAAAATAAAACCAATTGACTCATAAATGAAAATGATATCGACATTCCTAACTCTCTCACAAATATAAGTTTCATAAGAGGATATAAATATTTTTTTCCTTATTAACGTTATCTATATTAGCATATGGATAGTAATTTGTATGCAGACCGGAAATTTTTGGATACCAATAATAAGTATAATTTCCTTACGTCTTTGATTTGTGAAAATAACACAACGCTTTTAAGAATTCCTTATTTCTCCAATTAAAATAAATTATCTACTGCGACGAATTTCAATATGTTAAGTCACATAAACTGGTGGTACAGAGGTGGTATGCATATTATTGAAGAAGCTATGCACTAAAAAGCACCATCCATGGAGAAATGTTACTAATTCATTTAAGGGAAACAAGATATAGTTATACTATTTTTGACCATAATGATAATTAATTTATTTCTGTAATAGGTACTTATTGAATTGAAAGAAATAAACTGCATACTGCGTAGAAAATTTGATAGAAAGATGGTACTAATTCCATTAGGTGAAATGTAAAAAATATCACCACACCATTATTTTCGCCAATGATACTTAATTTTGGTACTATTCAGCTTTAGTAGTTTGGTAATTGGTGCAGTTTAAATAGGTGTCAAATATACTAGTATAGGTACTACTTCATTTGGTACCTATTAAAATGAGACTAATACTTTGCAGTCATAATATGGATAGTGTGAAGAGATGAAAGAGGACAGGAGAAAACTTCTGATTGCTGTAAATTTTGACTATAATGAGTTTGGCCTCAAGAAACATGACAAATGATACCGAATTCATTATTTAGATAAACTATTAAAAAAACTTGTCTCACTTAAGAATAATTTGGTCAATAAAGACGGATGAATTTATTTTATTTTTATTAATTGTGTCGGTATGAGTCTTACGCACAAATGTTGTTTTCGTATTGTCACTTTTTTTTGGAAAATTTCATATTGTTCAGGGAAGATTGTATTCCGGAGGTACCCCAGAACTCCGGGTTTTTCACATCTTTCTTCTGCGTCTGAAAGCTAGAAGTGGTGCATGCGATTTTCGCACGAATATTGCAGAATTCCGCGTACTTTAAAACCATTGTTCCACGAATCAAAAACTTATAATCCGACAAAATTTTGAAGCTTTTTTCTAAATCCCGTTGACGAGACGTTCACATACATTCTTCCACCAATTATGTGAATCTATGAAAAATCTTTCTACTCAATCTTTCCTTCGTAGTCAGGTCCTAGAAAAATTCCCAAAATAGGAAAATTTTCTTAATTTTAAACACTAAATATTACATTTCTGATCTGTCTTACATTAAGTTTGCTTTGTTGTCCTGCTTGTTATCTTTGGAATGTTTATTGCATTGGCCCTGAAAAAAAAAACAATATATAAATGAATTACTATCAATAAAAATACCATTCAAAACTTGAAAGTCAGAAAAAAATGAATGAAATTTGAATAAATATAAAAAGAGTTTACTGCTACTGCATATTGTAAATTATTTTGTTACACTTACTCTGACCTCAGTAAACTATTATCAATGTTTACAACGTCATTGGAATGCGTTAAATCATGTTATCATACAAATTGTTTGTTGAATTGAACGAGATTGTCGTGTTTTTTTGACGTGAGTACACAATATCATGTTTCAACTGGAGTAGAAATATGGTTCAGTTCAGCCCCTCATTAAAACTGCAGCAACCTTTTTTTAAGTTCGAGGCAGAACCGACATTTCTGAATGTGATGTTGAAACATACATTTCAAGCGTGTACTGCTTATAATACATAGAATTCAATTGAAAAGAATATTAAAAAAATCATATAACAGCGAAAACTGTATCTATCTATCTATCTATCTATCTATATATCTATATATCTATCTATCTATCTATCTATCTA
>NC_092211.1:1616050-1628030 GCF_043381705.1 Parasteatoda tepidariorum
ATATATATATACATACATATACTTTGAGGAATAAAAATTTTGTGCCAGATTTTGAAACTTAAATTATCTTCTACCTAACAAATAAGATTGTACAGTCGGCAAAAAAAATATCTCCCTAAATAACTTTCGTTCTAATCATCGGATTTTCACGAACTAAATGTCAATCTTAATGGTTTCTGGGGGTGACCTTAAATACGCTAATCAATTAGTGCTAACTATTAATTAAGTTATGAAATCAGACACAAAAGCGTGCTTTCTCCGAATAGACATATTTTTTTTAAATAATTGGAGTCCTGAGCCTTGTAATTGGGGAAGGGGGATAGATAAAATTTCAAAAAAAAAAGAAAAGGTCGTAAATTGGGTCGCAATAAAGATTTATATATTTGGTGATAGTCCAGAAAACAGCCAAAAAAAGTTACGTCCACAAATAAATATTTTGAAATAACGCATAGACTAATTCAAATGAGGAATACTTAATTTACACCGTTGCTAAGTCAAGTTCTGACTGTAAAAAAAAAGTTGAAATAATGTTCTGTGATTGCTTGGAGAGGTTTAATTAATTATAATTAATAGAAAATATCTCGAAGTTTCTAAGCAATAGTACATTTTTAAACTGATTTCTGTCCAAAAAAGCAAGGATTTGTTTTCTTTTTTTTATAACCTTTAAAAAGAAAATTTGAATAGATGTATAAATTATTTATGATTTTCTAAGCTTTTAGAATTTGAGTACATGAGCTTTTAATCTGACATCATTTGGGTTTTTTATGTTGTTTTCACTTTATTTATACTAGGATTTCACACTAAAATCAAATTTGCATAACTTATTATAAGTAAATACAAAATTTTAGGGATAAACGTTTTTACTGCTTTAGTCGAGTCTTCTAGGCAAAAAAGTTTGAAGAAACAGAAAAAAAAAAAAAAAAAAAAAAAAAAAAAAAAAATGGCCTGAAAAATAAAATGTGGATTGTATAGTAATTCTAATGCACATTCATAGGGTTTTATATAATTTACGATAGTTCTTTTTTCTGAAACTGAAGGAATTGCTGAATGTTAAGTGGCATTTTAAATACAGTGCAATATGCTATGTTTAAGAATAACATATTGAAATAATATGCTGCATATTGTATGATTCATTGTTTAGAAAATCGCTTCATTCAGCTAGATATTTAGGTTATATGGTTTTTTTTGGATAAAGATGATTTCCAAACAGCATCCTGATATTTCGATACATTTTGAAACTTATTTTCGCAAATCCACCATAAAATGTCGCACAACATGTTCTTCAATTACGATAAGCTTCATTAATCACCAAATACCGCTTCTAAGATTTCTTTGTTTTCTCATAAATATATCTGATATGATACTCTGCCTTTAAATAGAATTCGTAAGATTCTTAAGATGGCTCAAAATCTTAAAAGATAAAATATTCAATTTCTTCAACTCAAAATTTTATTTTAAAGTTTAAGATAACTTTTATAGTTGCAATATGGATGCTACGGTTCTCTAGCATTTTTAAGGATCACATGAATCCTCTTAAAATATTAAAATGCATATGCTTACTTTAACGAGCTTAAAATCCTTATCAAAGTAATGATCAGGGCCCAAAAGTAAAACAGTATAACTGATGAAAAAAAATTATCTTGTTTCAAAATATATGAGGAGGGAAATAAAAGTTGACATGTTTCAAGTGTTCAAATATAAGCGCTCATTCTCAAGACTCGTCATGTGTGAATGAGTTCTGACTTTAGTTATTGGACTCTCAAAACGTATCTATTTTTATTATCATCAATTAATTTTTATATCAATGAAGTTTTTATGTTTTCGATTCAGTTTCTTTAAGATTATTTATTTAGTAATACAGTATATTAAATTACTTCACTCGATATTGAAATAAGTTTTAGGTAAGGTACAGGCATAGGTTCTTTGATTGAAAAAATAATAATTGGTCACCACTTTCCAAACAAATCAATGGCGTTTTTTTTCTTTTTATCTTTTCAAATTTTTTTTTGAAGTTATTTAAAAGGGTATTTTTTATTTATCGAGTGTAAAGTTTATTCTATATACATTTTAGGATATACTTTAGGTATATTTCGAACGAGTTTACTTTTACACCCTTATTTGCTTAAAAGTATTAAATAATTTGTCCAAAATAAATTATTCAAGCTATATGATTTAATGCATTTATAGTACAGCAGTAAACAGGGCTTCCATCACATATCCCTCATCTTGTTACCACTATCATTTAATGAATGGAATAAGCTTAGATAAATAATAATAGTTTAAAAATTTTCTCGTTTTAATTTTCAAGGAATAATATGTTTTGTCCAAACAGATTCTATAATTTCAATTCGAAAAAAAACGAAATTTATTGAGTAGGTCTCTTTGAGCAATGTTATTCTTATCCTCTTGCGACAAAATATGTAGGAAAATTGGTTTTCACAGTTTCTGTAAAAAGTATGCTAATCTTCTCTTCGCATATTTATTATTATTTTTTTTTATCAGAATAAGTTTGAAAATCGCGTATTTCTCATTGCATTTTCTTAAAAATCAGATGAGGATTCTGAAATTGGCATGATTTCGGAATCTTTTTACAAATTTCAATATTTAGTATTCACTATTTAACAAAATAAGGCATTTTTCTAATAGCAAATTATACTATAATAATATCTTGTGAATCATGTTAAAGTTAAAATTTTTTTTAACGGAAGTAAATTTTTTCAACACATTTTTTTAAAGAGCAACTTTCTTAAAATTAACTGCGTAATATATAAGCTAAAACGCCAAAAAAATTGCTGTTCAAATTTGTTTACTTAAAAATCAAAGCAAACAGTTGTGGTTTTTGGAGTTTCACTAATATGTATTTACTTTTTACAAACCAAACAAATAAGAAACAATAAAGTAAATAATTTGTTTGCTTAATCTTAAAGAAAAGTGTGCTTACTTACTACGATCAGTCAGACGTTTAGCATTGAGTAATTTTAACATAGAAATTGTTTTTAAAATTTTATCAGCTAACTGGCTACAGTTCTGATGTAAAAAAAAATTACAGCGAGCAATAATTTAACGAAAACCTCTAAGTACCAATAAAAACAAAATAGTTTAGTATATTATCAAGAAATATATCGACGTGGTAGCATAAAGAAAAAGTAAAAAATATAATGAAATAATTAGTAAACCACACACGGCCAGGTAAATAAAAATTTTATTTCACAATTAAGATGTTAGGACGACATTTAAGATACTGAGATATTTTAACACGCTTAAAAATTTTGGTTACATATTCGACAACTTTTTTTGTTCGGTATATTTATACTATTTGTGGTGACACATAAAACATCAACACTATTTTAGATAATCTATGTTTAAGTCACCAGCAAAAAAAATCAACAATTTATCTTTATTTTTCGAAAAAATAGTTTACTTAGTAAATAGTCAGCTGTTTTGCATCAAATAAATTTTAAGAGCAGAATGTTTTTAATTTTTTTAACAAAATTTATTCTTAGCTGGCAGGCAAGTTTTCTTTTAATAAAAACTTGACAATAATTTGAAAAGGAACATTAATTTAAATGAAAATCTAAATTAAAGTATTAAAAAAATTTATTAGTATATTAATGAAAAATTAATATATGTGATATCGTAAAGAGGATGATTTTTTAAAAATGTCAAAATTTAATTAAATAGTTGGTAAAACACGCGCAGGTGATTAAAAAATTTATTTTAAGATTGAGACTATATATAAGATGTTGGAAAATTTCAATATGCTTAAAAATGTGGACTACGTATTTGTATTAATAATTATAAAATGTATATTGAAGAAATTGATAAATATATATTATTCCATATCTATGCATACTTATGTATATTATTGAAAATTGTTTCAATTAATGAAAAAGGTGGCTAAGAAATTAAATATAATCACATTAAAATACAAGCAAAATTCTTACATATAATCATATATAATCATATTCTATCAGAAGCTTGCTTTTATGAAACTCGTCATTCGTAGAATAAAATGTTTCATTCAAATTTCTTTTCTAAATTACGAATAAAATTTTAGGCGACTAAAAAAGAAACATAGTGTTTTAGAATTTAAAAAAAAGAGAAAAAGAAGATTAGCAATTGGTTAGTAGCGAAAAAAATATGAATAAAATTTTATGCTTCCCGTAGGTAAGTTAAGTACCTCGTAAGTTAACCACATTTTAGTATTATTGGCCCTATTTAAATATTTCTTCATTGTCGCCAAATTATTTTTTTTAAAAATTATTAATTTTAATTTTTCTCAGCTTCTACTGAATAAAAAAAAGTTGAAATTTTAGATTTTTCAATAGAAAAATATGTAGATTAATATGGTATAAAAAATTCATACCTCATAATTCAAAATTTTTTAATCTTCAATTAACTTGAATGATAAAAATTTAAAAATAATTATTAAAAATTAGTTTTTATGTGAAATTATCTTTGTGTAAAAGAGNCAAATAAGAAACAATAAAGTCAATAATTTGCTTGCTTAATCTTAAAGAAAAGTGTGCATTTATTTACTACGATCAGTCAGACGTTTAGCACCTGACTGATCGTAGTAAATAATGTTGTAATTTTAACATATGTTGTAATATAACATAGGAGTTGTGGTTACAGCATAACATAGCAGTTGTGGTTAATATAACATAGCACAAATATAACAGTTGTGGTTTTTGGAGTTGCACTAATATGTATTTACTTTTTACAAACCAAACAAATAAGAAACAATAAAGCCAATAATTTGTTTGCTTAATCTTAAAGAAAAGGGTGCATTAATTTACTACAATCAGTCAGACGTTTAGCATCTGACTGATCGTAGTAAACTATGTTGTAATTTTAACATAGAAATTGTTTTTAAAATTTTATCAGCTAACTGGCTACAGTTCTGATATAAAAAAAACTTACAGCGAGCAATAATCTATATATATATTTCTTTTACACGGCGACAAAAAAAAACAACCTCATTACAACTCCCCGAATGGCAACGCTAGAAAATCGACCAATCATTGCCTCTAAAAATGTCACATGCCAAATCTAGATGAGATGGCTCAACATAAAGCGCTTTTAAAAAACTGAAATAACCAGAGAGAGCATAAGCTAGGCAGAAGTGAGTAGTCTTTGTCGATAGATCTCTATTTTAGTATTTTGTCGAAAGAGCTTTTTATCACGAATTTATATATTACGAATCTATTTGACGATTTTTGATTTATATCATGAATTTATTTGTTTTACTAGAATTTATTTGTTTATGCAGGTTTTTCCATTGCAATTCACTCATTTAAATTTTTAATAGACTTAATTATAGCCAAAATTTTAACCCTTTTAAAGAGATATCAGTTTTAGAAATTTTATCTAAAGATTTCATACTATAGCACATTTCTAATAGGTTTAACGAATTACATGTCATTTATTTGAATTCAAATTTATTTTAATGACTTAGTATTTACTAAAGAGATGTAATATTTTTTTTGAAAAAAAGTTGCTATATGGATTTAAATGATTGTTTTGAATTCTTAGAATTTTGAGCATTTGCAATGTACCTAAGTTAGTAGCGAGCGAAGCAAACCATATAAGATTACGTAGCAATTTTTGGCGGTTGGCGAGCGTTAGCGAGCAGGGGGCGCAGAATACTAGTTTAAAGAAAACCTCCAAGTACCAATAAAAACAAAATAGTTTAGCATATTATCAAGGAAAATATCTACGTGGTAGCATAAAATATAATGAATGAATAAGATAAAATATAATGAATAATAACATAAAATATAATGAATGAATAAAAAAAAATATAATGAATAATAACATAAAATGTAATGAATGAATATAATGAAAAATATAATGAAATAATTAGTAAACCACACGCGGCCAGGCAAAAAAATTTTTTATTTCACAATTAAGTTGTTAGGACGACATTTTAGATACTGAGATATTTTAACACGCTTAAAAATGTTGGCTACATATTCGACAACTTTTTTTGTTCGGTATATTTATACTATTTGTGGGGACATATAAAACATCAGCACTATTTTAGACAATCTATGTTGAAGTCACCAGAAAAAAAAATCAACAATTTATCTTCATTTTTCGAAAAAATAGTGCACTTAGTAAATAGTCAGCTGTTTTGCATCAAATAAATTTAAAGAGCAGAATGTTTTTAATTTTTTTAATAAGATTTATTCTTAGCTAACAGCAAGTTTTCTTTTAATCAAAACTTGACAATAATTTGAAAAGGAACATTAATATAAATGAAAACCTAAATTAAAGTATTACAAAAATTTATTAGTATATTAATGAAAAATCAATATAAAGAAAGAAGAACATTTTTTAAAAATGTTTGAAAATGTAACGTAAAGAAGATGATTTTTTAAAAATCTTAAAATTTAATTAAATAGTTGGTAAAACACGCGCAGGTGATTAAAAAATGTATTTTAAGATTAAGACGATATATAAGATGTTGGGAAATTTCTATATGTTTAAAAATGTGAACTACGTATTTGTATTAATAATTATAAAATGTATAGTGAAGAAATTGATAAATGTATATTATTCCATATCTATGCATACGTATGTATATTATTGAAATTGTTTCAATTATTGAAAAAGGTGGCTAAAAAATTAATATAATCACATTAAAATATAAGCAAAGTTCTTATTTATAATCATATAATCATATTCTATCAGAAGCTTGCTTTTATAAAACTCGTCATTTGTAGAATAAAATGTTTTATTTAAATTTCTTTTCTAAATTACGAATAAAATTTTAGGCGACTAAAAAAGAAACATCGTGTTTTAGAATTAAAAAATAAACGAGGAAAAGAAGATTAGCAATCGGCTACTAGCGAAAGAAATATGAATGAAATTTTATGCTTCCCGTGCGTAAGTCAAGTTCCTCGTAAGGTAACCACATTTTAGTATTAATCACCCCATTTAAATATTTCTTCGTTGTCGTCAAATTATTTTTTTAAAAATAATTCATTTTCATTTTCCTCAGCTTCTAGTGAATAAAAAAAAGTTGAAACTTTAAATTTTTCATTAGAAAAAGATATAGATTTATATAGTATAAAAAATTCATACCTCATAATTCAAAATTTTTTTTATCTTCAGATAACTTAAATGATAAAAAATAATTATTAAAAATTATTTTTCTTTAGGAGAAATTATTTTTGGGTAGAAGAGCTTTATAAGTAGGGGCAATTTTTTTTTTTTTGAATTGCTTAATTAGTCTTGAAAATATGACTAAAAACGAAAAAAGTGAAATTAAGATTAAGGGGCCTGAACTTTGGATCGCTCTGCTGACCAAACCAAACAATGGGAACCATGTTTCCCAAATTGCGGGCTACTCTCTATATTTTGAANAGGAATTTAACGAAAAAAAAGGTATGTTTATTCAGAGAAATTACGTTTTTGCGTCCAATTTCGTAGCTTGATTAATAGTTAGCGCTAATTAATTAGCATATTTGCGGTCACCCCCAGAACCATTAAGGTTGACCCTTAGCTACTTATTTACTAACTACTAAAAACTAACTACTTATTTAATTACGTTAATGTTTATCAAACTATTTAAAATTTTGTAATTGTTAGTTTGAGATAAAATCAAATTTTGTAATAAAAACACAAATACAAACTTGCCTCGTTTTGCACATCATCAACATCTTTAATTACTTGGTAGGATTCTTCGCTGAAAATGAAACAAACCGAATTATATATTTTACAAACTCCAAGAATCTACCAAAAAATAAATAAATAAATATATTTAAAATGAAGTTACTATAATTTAATTTAAAAAAATAATATTTCTCGAATGATTAGTCTGCTACATTTTTGACTGTTACCCAGAAACTGAAAGTAGGGTTGTAACGAGAAAAAATACTTAAATAATAAACTTCTAAAACTATTCCAGTGGTCAATCACAGTAAGCAAATAAATGAAAAAAAAGGTAACAACCTGATTATATTTTTTTAGGGTGATAATATGCATGTTTGTATCCAGAATATGTAATATTCAGTAAAAATTCTTCAGTCAAAGAAAGCAGTCGATTATTTTAGTCATTCAAAGTTAGTTTCATTTTTTGCATGTCATGTTATACCTCTAGAACCAATGAAACGAATTGAAAACTTTTTGAAAACATTTATAAAACTCATTTATCCAGAGAAAATTCGCTGTATTTTTTTTTTGATTTATAATTATTTGTTACTTTTTTATTATCCAATTTACTACAGTTAGTTCAGCTGGAGATGAATCTACACCCAAGTCAAAAGTCTTGATGGTCCCATTAAAACATTTTAAAGGTTTATGTCGGTTTAAGTGCGATTCATGATGATCGACATCATTTGATGGTCACCATCATCATACATTTTCCATTATGTGTTCATGGATCTTATATGCCATACATCGGACATATAAGATATCTTATATCTTATATGTCCGATTAGTTGCAATTAGGTGCCATAGCCGTTTCGGTGCCTTGAATTTGAATGACAAATTCTTTAATTTGCTATTGAGTTGAAATTAAATGTTTAGAAAATTGAACTAATGAAACTTACTAACAAGCAGGTCCACAGTTCTTTTTCGCACACTCTTCAATTTTTTGATTGAATTCGGTCGTATAAAATGCTTTATCTTCCTTCTTTTCATCTTGCAAATAGTCAGGATAGTCATCAGCAACTGAGGAGACATAAACATCTGTGTAAGGCAATGATTCGTTATAGTTTTATTTAAAAAAAATGTTTTAAGAAATATAATCTAATTCTTAACATTGCTGCGGTTGCGCGTGGTTCCCATCCTTCAAAAATAACTCCAACTTTCACTTGAAGATCTTAATGGAAGAAACAGATAAGTGACACTTTAGTTAATTTGAATAAATGAGCTCTAAAGTTTATACGCTTCTCCTTTCTCATTTTTCATTCAATCTTTCTATTTTCAGTATTATTGCAAATATATAACTTACAAAAGATTTTAGGTGTCTATTCTTAAAGATTTTAACTCTTAAAGAAAAGCAGATATGCAGCTTTTTTTAAAATTTTATTTTCAACTTCTTACTCTTGAATTTAAAAAACAGGAGAACATCTGTTTGAAGGAAAAAAGTCCCATTGACTTTCAAGAAGATTTCTTTTAAGTGGAACTTATCAGCATTTGCGAAAAATGGAGGTAAGAACAACGAAAACCTCTGATGGTTAGCCCGATACCAATGCAGCTCTGATATGTTTACTAATAAGTTTAATTTGCATCAACACAGCAATGACCGCTAACAGGGAGCTATTTTGCAGACTTTTTTTTAATTGTAATAAGCATAAACATTAATAAAAATTATTTTGGCATTGTTTCCCTATTCACCCAGTGTCCCATAGAAACAAACCAGTCAAACCGGAAGTCTTACAGTCCTCCTATGTCATCCTAGCGGCACAGTTCAGTGTAAATCAGTGCATTCATCAAGCGGAAGTTATAAACGCCTGTTTAATACTATCTGCTGATAATAGAGAGGACCTCCATCAGAAAAAAGGAGAAAAAAGTATTTTTGTATTCCTAAAGTATTTACCTGTAATATTAGGTGGACAGAAAAGTATTGTCATTTCGGTGCATTTGATATTTCTTTTCAAGATTTTATTTTTAATAAATAATGTATTCACCCTCGTTATCCACAACCTTTCAACGCCAGATCGAAAATGAATAGAAATGGATCGAAAAAAAAAAATGAATTGGTTTTTAATACAAACGAATATTTAATGAGGCGAAAGGACATTACTTTCAGGTTCACCTAATATTTATTTTTCTTCTGCCATTGATATGTTTTTAATTTTGATTGTATTTTAATTTGATTAAAACTCACATAATGATTGTTTCTTTATTAACACGTAATTCCATAATACTGCCATATGTCGCTACATTTTCTGGTAAATGTATTTGAATCGGTATCTTAATTTATTAAAAATTTTAGAATTTGTATTTCTTATGTAAATTATATGAATATGCTATGATAAATTACCGCCAAAAAGATTCGTTAAATGATTTAGAACTTAGATCAGCTTAATGAACAATGTGAGCTGTGTTTATTATATGAACTTATTTGATAAGCAAATATATTAAATAACTGTAGTGAACTCATCAAATTTGTTATGTAATACCAATGAGCTTTTATTTTAAAAAAATATTACTGAGCAAAAATTTTTTTTTTGACATTTCAATAGAGCCAGAAGAAAAGACCGAGTGTTAACCTGGTTATCAAGGTAACTTTGGCCTCCGGGTTTTAATCTTATTTGTGGAAATGAAAGCAACTGAAATATGATAATCAATAATCTATTCATTTTTTCATTGGATACTTAAAATTGTGCAAAGTAACAAGTTAATGATGTGAAACGGTACCAAGCTAAAGATACTAATTCTTAGTTATCAAAAATAAAACAACTGCATGTAAAAAATAGCTTAAATTCTAACTTTTTACTTACAAAAAGAACCATGAGGGCAAATAGCGCTTTCCATTGAATATCGTCTCATCTTACTATGAAGGCAACCAACTTCTTTTAAGCTAATATTTAATTGGCATTCATTATAGCATTCCTAAAACACAAAAAGCATGAATGAATTTTATTTAATTTAGAGAGAGATATTCTGTCAGCATATTTATTTAATAAAAGGATCTAAAAATTAGCTCATTAAATGTCATTAAATTAAAGATAGATATCATAACGTATTTCAATTTACAATTATTAAGCATTTTCTGACGCAATCCAGTGCCATTAAAAAGTAGGCATTCCAGATCATATATTGTTAAAGAGATGGAATCTTCTAATGCGCGCATATTGCTTAATGAATAAATAGCGAAATACCCATTCTTTGTGATTAAGGAATAAAAAAAAAACAATTACACAGTAGCGAATAACACTACGAAATCATTTGCAATAAATTAAAGGCCTATAACAACACAATTAATAAAGCAATTTGTCTATTTATTATTATTTGTTGCCCTTCCCTATGGTTGCAATGTTTTAAAATAAAACAAAAAACGTTTTTTTGTAGTTCATCTCATCAGAATAATAATTAACCGTATTGAGAACTTAGCGTCATGATAACTAATGCTCATTGCTTTACTGCTTCTCAACAATACAGAAAATTAAATTATATTATATCGCTGAATCATTCTACTACCGTCTAAATTTTTATCTTGATTACTCCCCTCCTCCCCTGAAAAAAGGATGAAAGATACTTGCAGCTTGCAAAAAATGTAAAATCTAATATTGTATATCACGAAAACCAAAACAAAATAATATTACGACGAAATCTATATAATGTTAATTTATATAGAATCTAACCATATATAATGCAGAGAAAACGGCGAACTTTTTTATTTGTCTTATATTCGAAATTTACGCCAAATAGCAATAGATTTTCCTAGTTTTCTAAAGTTCAGAGCAAAACAAATGCCTGTCAAAATTAGAAAAATTAGCTGCAAAATTAGAAAAATTACTTCGGCCTATTCTACCACGTTTACGTTAATCATCGAGTTTTATCTGAGATAACTAATAAAAAATCTTTTGATATTCGTGAAATAAACACTTTTTTCTCTCTTAAATCTTTTCAATAATCATATATATGGGTCATTCTCACAAAAACAGTCATTTTCATGTCCCCAGTATATTTTATGTTTGTTTTACAACTTACGAAAAAAAATTTTTCAGGGAAAGTGTCCTTCAGAATGCAAGCTAACAAAAGAATAAAAATAAAATTATCAATTTTTATTTTTTATTAATTTTAGGTAATAAAAATATACCAATATGTCATTCCCTCACTTGTCCCCACTGCTGATTTAAAAAAAGAAAAAAATTGTTTCTGAAATAAAAAATTTTTTTTTACAAATTTGTGTTTTTTATTTGAGAATATTGAAATATAGAATTCAGAAAATAAATTTTAAATTTAATTTCTGATAAAAATATTAACACAGCACTATTTTAAACTTTGTCCCCAGTGTTTC
>NC_092211.1:1628556-1649049 GCF_043381705.1 Parasteatoda tepidariorum
GTGAGTAGAATCTTTTAAGGCGGGATGTACGAAACAGGTTTGACGAGAATGATCAGAAGCAGGAACGGGTGTAAGCTTTTCCATTGTCTCCCTCAAGTGTTCAATGAAAGTAGACTCTTCAATGGGTTTTGTGGAAGGGTTAAAAAATTGGCCAGGTAGGCGTAAACCTGTGCCGTAAACCATTTCAGAACAGGAACCTTTCAAGTCATCTTTAAATGCTGATCTGATTCCTAGTAAAACGATAGGAAGAGTCTCGGTCCATCGAAGTTTGTTGTGGCACATAATACCTTGCTTTAAGGTTCTATGCAGGCGTTCGATCATACCATTTGCCATAGCATGATACGGAGTGGTACGTATTCTTTTTATTCCCAGCATGGACGATAGATTGGCAAACAATTTTGACATGAATTGTCGGCCTTGATCACTTGTTATTACAGCTGGCACTCCAAACCGGGAAATCCAATTGGTAACGAAACATTTTGCAACAGTTTCAGCAGAGATGTCAGAGATGGGTATGACTTCAGGCCATCGAGTATAGCGATCAATGCAGGTTAGTAAATAACGATAGCCTTCTGAAGGTGGGAGAGGTCCAACCAAATCAATATGGATGTGTTCGAACCTATGATCAGGTAACTTGAAACTCTGCAAAGGACTGTTAGTATGTCTTTGAACCTTCGATTTTTGACAGTCTATGCAAGAACGTGTCCAGTGTGCAATATCTCGGTTTATTGACGGCCAGATAAATCTCTGCTTGATCAGTACTTTAGTGCTATTGATACCTGGGTGTGAAAGGCCATGCAAACTGTCAAAAATAATCTTTCGATGATTGACAGGCACGTACGGTCGCACAAGGTCGCTGGACACGTCGCAGTAGAGGAAAACGTTCGGCTGAACTTCCATTTTCTATAACTGAAGTGATGAAGATGAATTTGTCAATAGGTTCTGTAGTTCCTGGTCATCCTGTTGAGCTTTTGCAATATCTTCCAGATTTGCATTAGCTATTCAAATATCGTTTATCCTAGACAGGGTATCAGCTACCACATTGTCAGCTCCAGAAACATGCTTAATGTATGTGGTGTATTGGGAAATGTAGTCGAGTTGTCGTGATTGTCTTGGCGAACAAGTATCATGCTTTTTCCTAAAAGCGTATACCAGTGGACGGTGATCTGTGAAGATAGAAAAATATTTTCCTTCGACTGAATCTCTAAAGTGTCGTATGGCAGAGTAGATGGCTAATAATTCCCTATCGTAGGTACTATACTTCTTTTCAGCTGGAGTTAATTTCCGTGAAAAGAAAGCAATAGGTCGTGTGCGCTTGTAAGACTGCGCCTAAGGAAACTTCTGAAGCATCGACTGTAATGGAGATTGGATGAGCTGAAGGAAAATATGCCAATGTGGCTGAATTGGCGAGGTCACGCTTACACTTTTCGTACGCAGATATAGCTTTATCAGTCCAATTTACCAATCTATTATCATTTTTCTTAGAATTTTTAAGAAAATCATGAAGTACAGCTTGGGTTTGTGCAGCATTAGGAATGAAACGACGATAGAAATTAAGCATTGCCAAGAATCTTCTTAAGTCGGATATTGTTTTAGGTTTTGGCAGGTTTAAAATAGTCTCAACTTTAGCCGTGAGTGCTTTAACCCCTTCAGGTGTGATTAAGCATCCCAGAAAAGAAACAGAGTCTTGGCCTAAGATACATTTAGAAGCGTTTAAAGTTAAACCGTGTTCGGCCAATCTTTGAAATACGAGTTCAAGGTGTACTTTGTGCTCTTGTTCATCGGTGGAGGCAATTAGAATGTCATCAAAATAGGGTATACAGAAATTTAAACCTGATAATACTTGATTTATAAAGCGCTGGAAAGTTTGGCCGGCATTTCGTAGTCCAAATGGCATAAATACATATTCGAATAAACCAAATGGGGTTGTAATTGCTGTCTTTGGTATATCCTCAGGGTTAACTGGAATTTGATGATACGCTCTACTTAAATCTAAACTGGAAAATATCTTCTTACCTTCAAGCATTTGAGTACAGTCCTGAATGTAGGGTACGGGATATCTGTCGGGAATAGTAACTGCATTCAATCGGCGATAGTCGCCACATGGTCGCCAGTCACCATTCGCTTTTCGGACCATATGTAAAGGACTAGACCATGGACTTTTAGACGGGCGTATAATTCCCAATGACATTAAATAAGAATATTCTTTTTTAGCTGCTTTCAGAAGTTCCGGTCGCAATCTTCCAGGTCTGGCAAACACAGGAGGGCCTGTAGTCTCAATGAAGTGTGAAACTAGAGCATTTTGTTTCTGTTTACCTAAACAGCAAGAATTTGTCAATGTTGGAAACTCCGCTAAAATTTTCTTATATTCTGTCAAAAGCTCAGACAAGGTAGTTAAATTAAAAGTAAAGTCTTGGTTTTGAACTCGGAACCCAGATGACGAAAGTTTCGTATTGGCATCAATCAAACAGTTGTGTCGAGCATCGACTAATAAATTGAAATTTGTTAAAAAGTCTATACCAATTATAGGTTGCTTAACGTCAGCAACAATAAATTTCCATCGGAATTGGCGTCTTAAGTTCAAATCTAAATCTAATAACTTTGTTCCATAGGTATGAATTTCTGTACCATTAGCAGCATACAGGTGAAGTGTAGGGTCAGCCTTACAACACAACTTATGTTTTGGAATAACGCTGACATCAGCACCTGTATCGACTAGGAATTTGATATTAGTCTTACGATCGGCCAGTAGAATTCTGTCAATCTGGCGATTGTTTCGGCCGTTAGGCAACCGCCTTTTTAGTTTTCCGAATGTTTAGTTACGTCCCTGGTTACAGTTCGAAATTTGCATGGACTCTTGCATTTTCTTGCTGAGGCTCCGAAATTGGTGTGGTAGAAACAAAATTCATTAGAAGGTTCAACATATTGGCGTCTGAACGGAGAACGTCCGTTGCGTGACATTTGGCGATTAAAAGATGGACTTCTAGACCTATGAAAATTTTGACGATTATGTACTATTTCCATCAAGTTAGCAACTTGTTTAGACAACTCTGAAATTTGATGTTCCAAACTTGGATGTTTCGGTGTAGGGTCTGGCGCTGTAGTAGAGTTGACTGAAGTTTGAGGAACAAACTCTAGAATTCGGTCAGCCATAGTTGCCAAGTTATTTAACTGTTCACTAGAAGCAACCAACACTAATTTTATATTAGCTGGTAGTCTATCAAGCCACAGTGATTTTAGTAAATCATCGCTGAAATGCTTTCCTGCTAAATCTCGCATTCTTTTTAACAGTAAAGATGGGCGCTGGTCGCCAAGTTCAACACCTTGTAATAAAGTTCGTAATTTTGAAGTTTCGGTTTCAGCATAGATTTCTATGAGTCGTGTCTTCAAAACGGAATATTGATTACTTCCAGGTGGACTGATAATCAGGTCTTGGATGGAATCCAAAATATGAGATTCAATGGCGGCAACGACATGATTAAATTTTGTGTCTTCTCTTGTAATGCCAGAAATTTCAAATTGGGCTTCGATTTGGGCAAACCACAATTTAGGATTATTCTTCCAAAAAGGTGGAGGTTTGACTGCTATTCGTGATATTTCCGACACTGGTACTGCTTCTGAACTATTATCTTCCGGCAATGGCATATTTTACAGTATTCTGGAAATTTCAATGGAAAATGTTAATGTTGTACAATTGCATATGAGAAGAATTCAATCCACAAACTGGAATAGAGGCGATAAATCCACAAAAAACCGGGTCACCACTTATCTTTGGCGAGAAAACGGCTGCGTTATTTATGAGTCTGCGTGTTCAGTTGAGTCTGTCACCAAAGATAAATAATTTGGAGAAATGCTAAATTTAAACATAATTTTAATGAAAACTTAACAAAATTAAAACCATAGAAGAATAATTGACCAAGTAAAAGCTGAAGAAAAACGTAAGGCAGGTTACCGAAAAAAGAGATAAGTAAAGTAAAGAAAAGTAGAGAAAAAGAACAAAGTATCGCAATGGTTTCGATGGTAACGAAGTTTGAGATGACCACGATTTATTTCTTGAACTTCAGTTCAGTTCAAATAGATAACAAAAATTACTTTGAGCGTAGATTGCATATTTTAGGTTCGCCAGAGCATGAACTTTTAGAATCAAGTACGATGATTTCGCCACAATATCATTCATAAAAACAACGATTTTTTGCATCTAAGGTTAATTTTAAAAAATATCTTCTTTAGAAAAGCTTAATTGCATAGTTGGTATGGTTAGTACATTGGTTAATACATTGCATATCTCCCATATAGTAAACTACTGTCCGTACAACGATGTGGTATGCCAAGTATCGTAATATCGAGCTTATCTACTCTCAGCAAGCAATGCTCTACGAATTCCGGCACACATGAAGAAAGTGACAGACGAAATTCTTCCAAGCTCGTTGCTTCAGAATGACGCTTCGAAAAATTTGGCCTATTATGGTTCCGATTTGAAAATGCAGTTTTGGTGCTTAGTATAATTCCAGCCCAAACGATCAATCCTAAACCACCGTAATGGTTACGATTGGTGGTCATGGGTAATCCATGTAGAATTCCAACGTGAATCAGACTGCAAGCTAAACCTGGATTCCTCGGAGAACAACCCATTGTAACCACCTCCAGACTGATTGCTGTGAACAGTGAGTTCCCGAGAGTAAAACAGATATGACAGACATTTTATTCCAATATTTCTCTAATGTTTGAACACGGATTGCCTTGATGCTGTAGTACCCGTGATTACTTGGATGCGGTGCTCTCATTCGGCTATAAATTTGACATTGACACTCAGTGGTGGCATGTACTGTAACGTCTGCTGACATTTCCATCTTAATATGAAACGCCTAGCCTAGAGATGAAATGTCGGGCAATTTCACGAACACAGAAACCGTCCACCGTGTCATAAACTATTTGGTTATGACACTGAATGACTTACAGAAAACTTGCGAACAAATTTACTTATTTGCAACCATACCTTATGAACTCCTCTCTTACATTTTCGTCATTGTGACGTACTATCGGCGTCATCTGTTGGTTCCCTGTAATTTGCCTCGTAATTTTGAAGATCTGCGTGATAAATGTACAGGAGAAATTTTTACTTTACAATTAACTTTTCGTGGGATTCTAAAGTATTCTTAAGTTATGGACATGAGTACAGATCGTAATCCACAGATCGTAATTTTGACCTAAACTAGAAAACAATCAATCTCCAATTCATAACCTCCAGATGTATTGATTTGCTATGGGAACATGGGAGGCTTTGTGACTAGACAGATTTAATGTGCACCAGTTACCATTTACCACACAAGGAGTCCATGACTTGCGAGGATGGCCAATCAAGTTATCCCTTCCGCTATAATAATTCTTTGCCTCTTTGACAATTGTACAAATTCCTACAAATTACGATAAACATATAATATTTTAATAATCTTGTAGTTAGACATAGCATAGATGTTTTGCTGTATGATCATAATATTTTTTGACTTAGTATCCTTGCTTCTTTAGAAAAACAGACACGTCTGCTGTTTGTTTCAATTGAAAATTTGATAAGAATTTCTCGTGTAAGCATCATTCATGTTTTGATAATTTGCTGTGAACGAAATCTCTTCAGGGCAATCTTTTCAGGAATCCACAGTTGTAAGAGCATTCAAAACCTTGCCCTTCTTTATGTGGTAGCTAATATACCATGGCAGTATAAAGCAAGAAATTGAAAAAATTATGTTTTCCGGGTTTTTCTAGTGTACTTAGAAATTATAAATAAATTTACATTTATTTCCTTTTCTTAAATCCTTAATAGAAACATAAGAAACTATAGCAAGCGAAATGCACAGTTGTAAGTGGATGTGGTGGTTCATTAGCCGCAAAAGTAAATGGCAAGAAATTTGAAAAAATGTATACAATTCCTGTTTTTCGAGCTCATGAGAAATTAGTAATTAGAAATCATAGAGTTAATAACGATACTTTAATGTATTTCATTTTTTTTAAACTATTAAATATGCATTAGAAGCTACAACATGACAATTGCACAATTTTAATTGACATTGAAAAGTTTTCACATTTCTCAGTCTTTATGAGTTTTAAGTATCATGCGCGAGGCATCAACCCATTTTCAATATTCTTTTGCCAATTTCTTCCTTTTAAATAAAGCATCTATTCTAAACTCAAAATAACTTGAAAATAAAGTTAATCACTATAGCGGTTTTCTCCCAGCTCTAATATGTATATGGCTAGAAAAGAAGATACTTATTATTTTTACTTACTGCATTATTCATTGGTCCCCTGCCTCCTCTTTCTTTCCACCTGGATATGTAATCAATGCAATTAGTGTCATATGGATATGGAAGAAGTTTCTTCACCACCTGTAAACAGAGCAAAGAAAAATTAAAACCATTCTATGAATGGGAATTGTATCTCTGGCTTCACCTTTGTCTTTCTCAACTGGTACAAAAATTGATAAAATATGTTAAAGCATCTGTACACACAATCATTTGAAATAAATCACAAAATTCAATGTAAAATAAGTGCATTGTTCCAAAATATAGAAATGTAAGAGTTGAAGCCTTAAGCCCAATGTCACATTTACACTTAATGTAAAGTGACAATCTAATCTTTAACTTAACCTAAGCCGTTAATTTTTCTTTAAACCTTTTTCCTTCTTTTCCCCTCCAATATAGCAATTATATTTACTTTAACTTTCTTGTTGATCTCCCTCATGGTCAACCCGGTCATCGCACTTCCTGTGGGGAAGAATAAACTCCTCTTTCTTTTTTACTTCTTTTATTTTTTAGGGATGCTTACCAACCAATCTCTTTCCTTTAATTTTTCAAACTCTCCTCCTCTTTAGATTTAATTGGCTGTAACTTTCCTGGTCCTACACCAGTTAACGAATTTTTTAAGTCACTTTTGATACATTCTCTCTCTAACCTCCTTGCTTGTTACTTTTTTTTCTCCGAGATGCGGACTTCAGTCCGTATCGAGGAAATTAATTCTTTTCCCAACATCCCAATTTTTTTTAACCTAAAATATCAATGTCGAATCTCTAAAATCTTTATAATTTTCAATAATTTAATGTTCTTCATATCAACCCTTTCGTATCTTTAAATTTTCTTCGTAAATCAGTAATTTCTGTAAGTTAAATGATTTTGTATTTTTCTTATCACTCTTCAAATTCACCTTTGATTGCGAACCTTTTTATAACCTTTTCTAATTTAATTTTTGTTACTCATTTCTCCGCAAAAACCTTGTCATTAGTGAGATAATATCTCTAAATTAATATTTAACTATTTTTTTTGTGTGTGCTTTCGTGATTTAAAAGAAATAATAAAAATAAATTCAGTTGCTGTTATGTGAATCTTCAATTCGTTGTTTCATCAATTTCTCCTGTATGTGGTGAGTACCTCTTTATTGTTATGGGCATTTACTTAACTCTCTTTGGAAACATTATATTGACTAAATTACATTGAATGATATATTTATGTCTGGATATAGCATGCCATTATCGTATTTATCTTTAACCTTTAATTTATTTTAGTTTCGCCCTTATTCCAAAATTTTGTGATACCTATTTATCCAATTTGTTCAAACCTCACACTTTGTGACCCTTTGCACCTAATGGGTTATTGTTATACCACGATAGCATTGTACTACCACTTTCCTTAACGATCACGTTCCCCTTAATTTAATTACCTTTTATACTATTTTCGGTCTTAATTTGATTATTAAAAAATCAATCATTTAACTATTTCTATCATGGCTATATCCAAATGCAAGTACTTTACCAAATAATTTCAGCCTATCCATTTTTAATACATAAATAACTTTACTTTATTCGCACCAACAAATTATTTTTTTAATTAAACTGTAACACCCAAGAAATTCATTTGTTGGAAATGAATGAGTTGTCGTCAGAGTCGAACGAAACATGCAATATGCGAGCAGTAAGCAAGGACCACAATCTTGTCCATGAGCTGAAGAGGCCTGCCCACACCAAACAGTGAATCCAAGATCCTCAGCGCCAACTCGTCTGTAGCCAATTACTGGGCCGCGAATCCAACACCGCTTTAGACTCTTGTTTGGTGAATCACCTGATGGCTGTTAACGTTTTTCTGGTAAACAACTCGTTTAGAATTTTTTAAAGAAACCTTCCTCCTCTCAATTTTAGTAATATGATTTGGAATGCTCAGTTACAAGTCAATATGTTTTCAAAGTAAATTGGGAATTGTATCTTTCTAAAGCTATAAACATTAAGTTACTGTTAGTAAACATTTTAGCTGTTCTTCTTTATAAGTAAAAGTTTAATGTATTGCATAGAATAAAAATTTTAGCAATCTAATATTTTTTTTCTCTCGTTAATTTTAAATCTAACTTGTGATCAGAATTTTATTATTTTTAAATGTATGCAAATCGAGCAATTACTTTTTTATAGGAAATATTTTGTTTGTTTTAATCATTTTCAATAAAATTACAATTTTTTTTTAACTATGTATTTATGTTCCTTTGCAAATGTAAAACATTGCTAGTTTTTTTCCCTACGTTGCATTCATTTTTTATCAAAGAATATTCAAAAATATTTGTGGCAAAAATGTGTAGATTTTGTTGGATACTTTTCTACTGTGAGATGTTGAAGTCACCGAATGACGGCTAAATCAATTAACTAAGAATTTTGCTACGGTAAATCCCTTTTTAACCCTAAGTTTTTCCATTTTTATTAAAAAAAATTATATTTCTAAAAAAATAAATATCTTTTTTTCAAGTTTTTAAAGGATTTGAAACGCCTCTACATTGGAAAATCACAACCGAGCAAGCATCAGATTAGCAGCCACCTGTCAAGTAGCCCTCCGGATGGAAGGCCTAGAACCAGTTTCAATAAAACCAATTACAAAAAAAAATTTAAAATAATAATTAAAATAAAAAATAATAAAAGGTGCAGCATATTGGAGAATGCTACAATTGGCTTGCAATCACAGTTGGATTCTAGGACCTGCCTAGTTGAAATTTATTTTTCCTTGAATTCTATCTATTGCTCGTTGGTATATGGACAGGACTTCTTCAAAGCACTCTGTTTAACTTCCAAGCGTTATCCAAACTTCATGATTGTTTCATGGTAGTTAACGCATTTGATCATCTCTTTGCATGTCTTGGCGTGATATCCGATCTCGTTACAATGGAAGCATTAGGTTTTATTGCAACTGGTTATTCTGATAGTCCTTCCCCATGTGCCCTAAATGATTATATCGATAACATCTCAGTGCTCTTTGGTACTCTTTGACGCCGTGGCTTCTTCAGCCAAGGTTTAGTTTTACACTTTTAATGATTTTCTCTAAAAGACTTCGGCTCAGGTGTCGTAACTCATTGGACAAGTTTTTGCGTTTTGATTAGGAAAAAAAACCTCGAATTTTTTTCCCCTGAGATCTTTATTACTGTGCCTCACGAAATAATCAAGGTTTTCTTTTATTAAGACCTCTTCAACTTACAGTTTTTCACATTTTTAAATTTTTCAACGAAGTACGTAGATAATTATTTTATAACTTATGAAGTTTTCAGATCATGATTTTTTTCTTACTTATCAGTAAATTTTAAGTCTTTCAAAAGTTCGAGCGGCTGACTATAAATCAAAAACGAAAATTAGTATTTTTGGGCCCCCTGTGGTAGAAAATATAGCAGTAAGCATGTAATTTGGATCGATTGCTTTGATTGCCATTTGAAATAATTCTGAAAAAAAATTATTAAACTTAGTTTAATTTATTATATTTATGAACTTAGTTCAGTTTATTGCACTATATCGTAGTATTGATAAATGCCGATTAAAGGTAAGATAATATTTACCTAATGCGAAGAGCATACCTTCAGATAGTTAATGGCATAAAAGTATGAGTTTTAAAGTATAAATAGAGTTACCTTCTTTAAATGAAAAGTATGTCGTTGTGTTTTCAAAGATAAAGTGAAGCCTTCAATGTGAGGATTGACAATGCGGTACGGATTGTGAATGGATATTAACCCTTCAGGAGGATGATGAAAATACATATATTCCCTTTCATCAATGGATATATTGAGAACTATAGCTGAAATAATTGAATGAAATATAATAAATAGCAAACGAACAGTAATATGCTTATTTAATTTTTAAAGCATAACTTATCAAACTAGGTAAAACACAAAACAAAAAGCTTAATGTAATTTATTACTGTTAAATGATATTATTTTCCATTCATTTTTTTGTTGTTCATGTATTATTTTTCTTTTACTTGAAAACCATCAGGCACTTTAAAAAATCTTATATATTTGAAAGATACTTGGAACTACAATGAGCATTTTAAAATGCATAGGTTGTTCTCTAATTTACCATTCTCTTATACATTCTTAAGATTCGTGTAAGAGCGAAGGAAATTTATGGCCATTAGGATTTGTTTGCTAATACACGCATGAAATATCGAGGAAAGAGGAAGAAAGTAAATGGTTACAAACTCTTACCAATATTTCACATCTGCCCGTTGTTCAATGCCATCATTTATGAAAACATCTCAACCCCAGTTTTTAAAACTAATGTAGCATTTTTAGGGACGAAGTAGCAAAAGTTGAAATACATCAAAAACTACGCATCACATCAAAAATACATCCAAGTATCAAATTTTTAGCTTGAATAAGAATTTATTTAAAAAAAAATGTGTCACCATATAAAAAAAAAAGGATTGAGCTATAGCTACGATGCAATTCCCTATTCACTCTCTTTCCCATGGCTACCGACTAGAAATAGACATTCTCAAAAAGGGCTCAAAGACTCATGTGCACACATAAATATTATTACGGAAAAAGATGTCACAGTTGATGCCAGGATATCAGGCAAGACTTTCAAAAACTAAAAGATTCAGAAATATATATTTTTTTGGAAACAGTATGCAATCATTCTGATTGGATTTTAAAAATGGGAACTGAGTTTCACGCACACACATAAATATTCTAAGAGAAAAGGATAGAGTTATTGTCAAAACATCACAATAATTATGTCCTTCAAACTTCAAAAACTAAAAGCGTGAGAATAAAGTATATTTTTAGTTAAAGTTGTTTCAATAAACAGTAGGGAGAAAAACAGTACACCGTGAATAACTTTCATTCTAATGATCTGTGTTTCATGCACTCTAACTCAACTGTTAATAGCTTGAAAGCCTTACCGAAAATATGATAATTAATTAATTTAAACGAAGTACCGGATATTAATTTTGTTGAATTTTTAAACAACAAAAAAAAAGACTTATTTTGACAAAAATAAATAAGTATTCCAGTGCTAGTATGAATTGAAGCACCATACAGTACTCCAACCATTTACCACTTCTTAAATTCATGGGTATTATCAAAAGTTGAGCACTTTTGTGCACTCTAGGTGAAAATATGTGAATTGAGAAAGACAGATTTTAAGACGAAACTTTGAATAAATAACTTCGAACTAAATGCACGGGTTTGCAAACGGCTCCAATTCAGAAAATGGTTATGTTGTTTTCTGTTTTCTGTGAGTAGGTTTCAGTATTTTTTGCAGTAATTTTGGAAACTTTTGAGTGTTCCGAATGTTTGCGCAAAAGTCCTCACTACATTACATGATATAACCTGAATTTTGTTAGGAAATTTGTTAGGAAAGGACCTTTAGACTGCTTTGTGTAAAAATACTTCTCTTTTAATTTTTCCTATTTTTTCAAATGTTCTGTTTTCCTAAAGTTTAATTTTTCTTACAGTTCTATATTTTTCAAATATGGATGGTCATTCATTTCGACACGATTAACAAGTCTACAAAATAAGCTTACATGAAATTATAATAATTAATTTTATAAACATAGTAAGCTTTGTCTTTTGAAGAATATCAAGTTTAAGTACAATGGATCAGTGTCAAACTATCATTGACTTATCGTCTATAAAAAGGAAACTCTTATAAATCAAGTAGTTTTGCTTCAAAATAATGCCTATTCAGATCACCTAAGAAGTAAATAGTCAAGTCATCAATTATTCGATAAAATTTAGCATTAAAATTGAACATCATTGATGGGTAATGCTGACATTGTTGGACAATGCTGATGCTGGCTATGTTATCAATGGTACGGATTTTATAGATTTTTCGATACAATTCACGTTCGAAAAACTAATAAGTGCTTAACTTTCTAAGAGGTTCTTATTACTTGGAATTGCATGAATTTCTAACTTCTGTTCATCGGAAACCATTTGCGGTTTCAGTTGCCACTCATAACATAAACAATACCTTAAACGAAAGATAGCTGCTTTACTTACACTTGTTTACCACACTTCTTAAATTTGTTCTAATAGTTGTCTCCTCAATGAAGAGCTCTTTTACCTAAAATTTATCGCTACAGACCGTGGTTTTATTTCTAATATGATTGATTTTATCTTTAGAATATCGCAATCCATTAAACTCTCTAATTCGACTAAACTGACTGTTTTTCCTTACTATCCTAATACTATTGCCCAAATTACTAAAATTTTGACTTCATTTATGTTTAAAAAAGTAGTTTTTGTGCCTGTAAGCAAACTAAATTTTGCTAACTTGAAAGACTCTATTGCAGATATTGATAACTGGCAAATTCATTAAATTTCGTGTTAATGTATGGATTGGAACAACTAATCCCACCCTGAAACTTCGACTTCAACACAAAGGAAATGTCCAAAATCACACTATTAATTGATATTTCACTCCACCTTATAGTTGGAAGTCTAATCACGGGTTTAAGTTTTCTTCCGCCAAAATTTCTTCCATTCAATATTGCTCTTTATAAACAGAACTAGATCCCTGAGAATCATTTCATGTTCTGAAAAATTCAAATAATTCAGTTAATGAACTTTTTAATATTCCTCAGTTTCCCAACATTTGGAAAACAATTCCAGTTCAATCTCCTTCATACTGATGGGGATCACAACCAACTTTTAATCTTATTTCCTTTCTTTTATTAACTTCCTCAAATCTGTGCCTCTGTCTCTATTGATTAAACCACCTTGCACGTGTCTGTTTCTTTGTTTCTCTGCAGACCCGCAATGGACTTATTGTAAATACACGGTTCTAGTAGAGCAAACAAATCAAGCATCACTGGCTGGGGTCAGTAAGCAGGTGGATGACCAATTTGATCGGCCCTGAATAGGGACCAAGGGTGTGTGGTATTTGTTCTTCTTTTAAACTGTTCTACCGTAAAGTGCTTGAAATCGAGTGCAGGTCACCAGGCTACCAAAGCAGGGGATCCCCCTTGCAGAGGATCAAAATTGCGATGGCATGTCTTCAGATAATCCTCAGGGATGTTTCCCAGACCGTCGCCAGTAGCTCATTGTGCAACTCTAAAGCGACGTAAATAATGTACCTACCTTTTTTCTCTTCTATCATTTGGGCTTTTGGCACTGAGGAAGGTTCTAGTTCGTGGAACCGAAACTATTGTATGATTACGACTATTATTGTACAGTAGAGCGACGATTATCCGAACTGCTTGGGACTGAACATGGTTCGGATAATGAAAAGTTCTAATAATTGGAAAGTTGGTTAAAATGTAGTTTAAATGATTATTATTTATGCACTAACTTCCTATTCACACTTTCTCTAGGCTTAGGACTGGCAGTACTATCTGAAATAGCTCAGGCGTGTTTAAAGCTTTATTATTTTTCTTAAATTTTTAAATATTTTTTTTTCATTTTGAATTATTTTTATCATATTTCTGCTTTTTATAATTTTTTTTATATCAATACTGATTTTACCACGTTTTTTTTATTTTCCATAGCAAAAGAAATCCAGCAAAGACTTTTGTTTCAAAGAAGATGCTCTTTTTTGAGCAGCAGCTATCAACTTAACTGGATCAACATTATTTTGACGTTTTAGCCAATTCATTGCAATATCTAGTGAATTTCATGCTTCGATATGAGAAGGTCCACTATCTTGAATTTGATCACCTACTTCTTCCTCTTTGTCTGTGGAGTTCCGATTCTCATTCAAAATTTCATTATCATTTAAAATTTTAAATCCTGGGTCGTTTTTAGTGTCTCGACAGCTGTCATTTATTTCTTTTGCTGTATAACATAGCATCTTTTCATCAGAAAGATTTACTGGTTCAGAAACTTCAGTTTCGTTAATTTTTTTGTTAAGAATTTTATACCGGGATTTAAGATTTTAATCTCTAATCATTAACCATAAGTGACAAGCACCCATCCCCCAATTGTAAAACTTCAGCACATATCTATTCATAAACTCCTTCCTCATTCCAACCATTGTAGACTGACAAAATGAAATTCGCATTCTTGGAAGATAATTTTCAGTTGAAGAGGGCTGAAGTGGTATGTAGGTTTAACTGTATAACAATTCATGTGTGTATGGCTACTATAAGAAAACTGCTAAAAAAGGTTGTAAATTAAATATGGTCTTCAGATGTAGTGGATATTATTTATTCTTCTCAATTTAGAAAAATTGTCGATAAGCTAAAAAGTATTATAAACTTAAGAAAAAAAAGACGAATTCGGACATGGTTTGGATAATTGGACGTTCGGATAATCGGCGTTCTACTGTACTTTTAATTGTGCTTTGCTTAGGTTTTTTTTAAAATTTAATTACTTATTTTTTCGTTTTAAATTTACAATGTACGATGGATACTCTGTCCTTTATAGAAATTATTAATCGCTTTACTGTTATGCCCGATCACCATTCTGGAGCCGTGAAGGGGACCTTTTTGATTGGCCAAAACACCGCTAGGGCAGTGTATTTTTCTAACAAAAACCCACTGATTTTTATCGACTTTTGACCTTTTTTAGTGTGTCTAATAGAAGTCTTAAGCAATCTTGGAAATATTGGGCTGATTTCAAAGACATCGTTTTTCATTTAGGCAAGAAATTTACGAACATACCCGATTTCATAATGAAATAAAAGCGAGATGGGTGACTGACTCATAACTGAAAATAATTCATTCTATGTTTAAAATTACTGCGTACCGAAGTTAAACTTTGGAAAAAAATGAAAGTATTCAAGGAATATATGTTTTCTTTCTTCTCCAGGGAAATGTTCTTTCCCGTTCTATACCTTCTTTAGAAAAACTTTGAGTAAAAATGCTTTATTTTTACTGTAATTAAAAATTATCAAAAATTAATACCAATGATACTTTTAACAGTTCTGTTTTGAATTTATGAACCAGAAAATCAAATCAGTCAGTTTTTATATAAGAGGTTAGTAACTTAATCTCTACGGCGAGACGTATAGGTATTTTCAGGGTGGAGACAACCAGGGTGGAAAAGCTGAAACTATTTTGTCATCTGTTTATTTGTAAACAAAGTAATAATAATTTGATTTATTTATTTCATTATTAATTTATTTACGTGAGAATAAAAATTACATCATTACAATTTGAACTAACATTGATTACATAAGTTAGAATTAAAGTCTGTCAACCAGTTTTTAAGTTTCTTTCCATTTTGATTCTGTTGGCTTTTCATGCAATGCAGTTATGACTCAGGCGTCAATTTAATGCAATTATGACTCAGGTCAGAGGTTAAAATAGTGTTTGCTCTAATTGATGTTTAAGGTGAGGTTCTCGAATCAATAAGATTGAGTTTTAATATTATATCAAATATCAATAGTTATTATACATTATTCGATAATATAGTAAAAAAAAATATTTTGATTATGAGATCAAAAGTTATTGAAAGCGTACAAAAAGTTTTTGGTCCATGGTACACTTTTTTAAAATCCTAACCTCTTCATGCGAGCTAATTTTTTCCCTAGACATATCTATAAACTTTTCCCTAGATAGAATCAGCAGAACTCTTGAAAATAGCTATTATTTCCCCGAACTTTCTTTAACATTGTTTATTTAAAAATTATGGGCTCAAAGGAACTGGTTATTTTATAGTCATTCTTAAGAGTTTAAATTTTCTTCAATTTTCTTCACTTAAATTTTTTTCTAACTTCAGAAAAACTAAAATCTTTCTTTAAAAAATTACCTAGAAAAGTAAAAATTTACTTTAAAGACATTTAAACTACAATTCAAAGCAGCTAGTTTACTTTATGTCTTAAAAACTGCAGTCTTCGTATAGAAAAGTCTTTTAATTGCCATTTTTAAAGCTTTTCTGAACAATATTTTGGCTGGTAATACAGGCTGGTATGATTTCATAACATTCTATTTAAAAGACATTTTCTCTAACATGAATTAATCTTATTTAATTTAGAATCTTCATCTCCAATTATTAACTAAGTTAATTTTCATTTTAAAAAAGGTAATTTGTAGTTTATTATTAAAACTTTTTGTTATGCCTAGTGGGAAATAGCTTTAAAATGTTTGGTAAACAAAATTTCATGATACGAGGAAAGAAAAAATGTATATCTTACTCCCACTCGAAGTCACTACACTTGGCTTTGCATTTGGTCTATTCAAAGTCCAACAGCCACTCAATAAACCAGAGTCAGTTGGTGTGGAAACACTTGACTTCTTGAAGTATGACAGGCTGGAAAGAAAAAATAAATTCGATGAAAAAAAGTACTAATAACACATTGTATTTTAGTACTCGTATGCATATAATATATTCAATTATTCCAAAATATGTATTCTATTAAAATTTATTAAATTTTCTACGTGAAACAGTTCAAAATGGTAACATTAAATTTTTTGATCTTTATAGATTCTTCTTTCTTTATCGAATTTTTTTGAAAAATTGAGTTATCCAAATTTGACGTTTAAAGCATTTCACAGGTGGTAAAGAAAAGGAATATTCTTGCGGGGGAAGTGTCAAGCAGTCATTTCAATGAAGGGCCCCCTCATCGAAGCATTTGTTTAATTTAAATAGGCAATACAATGAGAATTTAGAGCCCTATTCTATTCTTATGGTCGAAGTTGATCCTCGATTCCTGTCAAAAAATTGCAACATTCGCTGACGATTGTCTGGAAATTAAGGTACGGTATCGCCGGTGTGATCTCCTAACTTTGAGCTTTTGCGGTGAGATCCTAACTTTGAGCTTTTGCGGTGAGAAAACAATTGCAACACTTGCTCCTGTTTGAGAGTAATTTCGAGGTTAAAGAGTAACTTGATGTAAAAATTGGATAGGCTTTCACAAGAGCCAGCATTTTTCGAATAGCACCATGCTTTGAGAGAACTGTAATCCAAGCTAGATTCACTATACATTATAGTAACGTAAGTGCAAATGCAACTCTTTCTCCCTCCTGGATAATCATTTAGAAGCTAGGGTGCGACTTACTCCAAAAATGAGATACACTACTCAAGTACTTCCTGTTTAGAATGCCCCATCATGATGAGAATCATAACTCAAAGACTCATTATTATTATGGTATCAAAAAGTAGATTTTAGGTCAAATCTGTACATTGAGATTTACTGACTGTCAACCGCGACTTTTGAATAATAATTGCAGTCATAGATGGGCATTTGTCGTTCAGAATAATGAATAAAGAATGATGAATAATTATTCAAAATCTTCCTGAAAAATGAATAAAGATTTATTCATTAGTCAGAAATATTTTGAATAAAGAATAAATCGCTCATTATTCTTTATTCTATAGTCAAGAATAACTGAATAATTTCACGGGTCAACAAAAGTGGCCACGGAATACTCTATGATTATGACAACTACAAATAAAACATGCATGGTAATAAACTACTTGTAATTATTTCAAAAGTTACAAGTAACGATTTCAGATTAAAAGTGATTATGACTACCTGTAATCACAACAAGACGCGATAACAGGTTACAAGTGACTGAAATCTTTTATTTTAAACGATCAATGCAATCAATATGTACTATTATACGTAGTAATTTTTACCAAATCTAACGAATGATTGAATATAATTATTATAACACCATTACTTATTATAAATAATACGTTGGACAATGCGCTATTACCCAACACATTATTCACTATAACACTAGGGTATGTGTAATAAACAAAAATGATTACCAATGTGTACGTAGACTTCTATGTTGATTGAAGACACCAAGTAAAAAGTATTAAGCAAAAGTAATACAAGTAAAAGGTATCAAAAGAAATATAACAAGGAAATAATGTAATAATAAAAATAATTGGTTGGAAAAATCATTATGTAAAATTGAATAGTTAATATAACTGTATTTTTCGTTATATAGTTTATTTTGATTTTCAAATGGAGAGAATCGACAAAAAATTTTGAAAAATGATGCATGTTTAAAAAATTATATGAAATCAATGAGACAAAAATAAGACAGTTATATTTATCAATCAGAAAAGGATAAAATAAAGGCATAACATAAGAAATCAGAGAATTAAAGTGCAGTAATCATATTAAAAGAAGAATCAAAGTCAACGTACACAAAATGGCGAAAGTTAATATAGCGAAAACCTATAACATTGATATCTCAATAACAAAATTAATGTCTATAAATAAATAGCCATTAGATCCGAAAATTATGAAATTGAAAAAAAAAATGCATTTACAAAAGAAAATAAATAATGAATGAAGTTATTAAAATTAAAGAAAGCAAAATTAAAATTAGCGATAAGAAGAAATGTAAAAATAGCATTGAGAAAATGGCGGTCGTGTACCATAAGCCTAAATAATGGAACATCAGAAATTAATCGCTTAAATAAGAAAAAAATAGCCCCATCAGAGGCCGGAAAAGACTCACCAGGAATGCCTAGGAGGGTTACATATTATAATTTATAGAAATATCCAATGAAAAATTATTGGGTTTTTAAATGGAAATTTTTAGGCTACTTCAAAAGAAATGTTACTGTTGTAGAGACAAAACTGTTCTCTGCTCCACCGACTCTATAAGCAGCCCCAAATTACACAAATAATCCGCAGTAATAGGCTGAGATGGCTGGGTCATCCATGGAGAAGCCCAGAAAATAGCGCCATGAGAATCGTCACCTTTAAGAACCACGAGGGGTCACATCCTAGAGGCACATCCCTTACTAGATGGCTCAACGACATCGAAAATGACCTGAAAACCCTAAAGATCAAAAATTGAAAGGGAGTTGCCATAGATAGGAGGCGCTGTCATTTGTTTGCTGTTGAGGACGCCAAGGCTTGCAAGGAGCTGTTGTTCTGACAAAGAAGAAGAAGAAAAAGAAGAAGAAGCGTAAATTTTTGCAACTACAACTGCGTCTGTTTTGATTTGAGTCTTTTTTTTTATTCAGATATCTTTGATTACACTTAGGGGCCATAGGATTCTCACTAAAATATAAACGGAATTTTTTTTAAATTCCTCTTTTATTCTCTTTTAGTTTTAATTCTTCTTTCTGACTTTGATGGGGATATCTCTCCTTTCTTTTTATGAGTTATATTCGTACCTGCTATATCTAGTATTATGAGAATGCACTTAAATTATTTTTCGATGTAAAATATAAATCACCAGCCTTACCGCAAATCAAAGGTGCAAACTAATTTCTTTCCTGTTTTATGTGCGTCAAGGTTTCCAAATCGATAATAATTTATCAGTAACTGGTATAATTTATAACTCACTGGTAACATTTATTACTAATTGTTAGCTCTTTTAATGTTTAAAAATTTGAAAAGTTTCCCAGTTTACAGTAAAAATGAACTAAAACACGTGATGCATGAGTTCTATTCGGCAAACGTTTTGAAGCGTTTCGGCAAACATGCTAAAGGGGCTGTTTCAAACACTTTGAAAATTATATATTTTATTTTATGTTCTCATTTTTAATGTAAATTAAAATATTTGCAGCTTTCTTTCCCAGTAAACTTGATGAATTGCCTCTTCCTCAGGTGCTTTTTTTAATATTGAAGTCTGTTTTTAGGAAAAAATAAGTTTCTTTGAGATTCGGCAGAGTTAATGTTTCAAACGCTGTGTTCTCAACTGAAATTGTATTTGAGTTTTTCGAAATCGTTACATTATTTGGTCGCATTCTCTTTTATTAACTTCTCTAATCTATTAATCTCTAAATTTATCCTCTCTAATTCCTAAAGTGATTCTTTCTCAAGTTCAGTTTTTAAAAAAATTTATTTACTTACGATCTGACAGGGATTCTTCATCAATCCGAGATCTATTTTTGCGTTTTCTGATTCTAAAGTAGCATTTCGTAATTCTAACTCCATGTTTTTTTTTTTCTAATTTCCTTTAATAATGTCCTTCTTTTCGTCTATTAATTTATGAATTTGGCATTACTCTCGCAATTTTTTTTTCATAAGTAGGATTTACTACGATCGCTGTTTTCAAAACATGAAATCTTAAGATTCTCAACAGCTAATTCAGCGGCAATAAATTGTAAGTCTGCCTTCCTTACTTTTAGCATGGTGAGCCATTTTTTACAATAATATGAAAACAGTCCCAAACAGGGTTATTCACATGATTTTTCTTAGGAAATCAGTTCGTTTCTTAGCACCTAGTGCACCAAAGTGATGAGCATTACAGTATTTTAAGCAGATGTATTAATTAACATTTAAAAACAATATTTTAAGTAATAAGCAAAATGAAAGGGCTCTCAGCAGCATAATATATATATATA
>NC_092211.1:1652673-1671426 GCF_043381705.1 Parasteatoda tepidariorum
TTCTTGCACAACTTTGCTTTTTATTTATTTGATGCTCTCTCTACTGTAAAGTAAAACTAAAACTTAAATTTTAAATATATATATATATATATATATAAAGGAAAAAATTAATACAGTTCTAAGGAGAAGAGGAAAAATTATAAATAAAATATTTTTAAAATCTTTTAAAAATTTAATAAAAAGCATTGGAAGTTATTAAACAAATAGCAGAAATAGTTTGGGAAAAAACGATCCCTTTCAGTGGATTTTCTTTTTAAAAATTGGTTATACCCCCAAATAACTCTCCTTGCTTTTAAGGTTTAAAACAATTCTCATCTTTAATAAAATATTTACTGTTTAAACAATGCACTCTCTCTCCTAAATCAAATAAATTGCCATTTTATTATCGAAAATCACAATGACAAATTGATGAAGTGAAAGACTCGAAGTTGGAAGAGAAATCAACTGCAATGATTTCATGCAATCCTGATGCAGAATTCAATCGGAAAAGGAATTTATATTTACTAACCATTTTATCTATCAAAGTGTCATTTTCGCAAATACGCTCTGGTAAGCATTTACATGCCTCAAATGGATCTCGATATTCTTCCCATAATGGCGTGCACCAATCTGGTTTAATCTCCTCACATATTTTCGATATATTTGATCTGCAAAATTGAATGACAGAGAGAGTTTTTTAATTTCTCACTAATTTATTAAAAAATGAAATTAATGGGAAAAATATCATAGCTTAAATGAAAATAAAATTACTCAGATTCATTTTAAATGGTAATATGTCCGTTATTTTGTTTCAAAAAACACACTTTGCTCGCTCTATTACTTTTCAGAAATTCTGTGTTTTCGATATATTTGTTAACAAATTTTATTGGAAACAAAATATATTGCATATTGCATGGTACTATAATCAAATATAAAAATCAAAATTTGCGTTGAGAAATAATATGAAGCTTGATTTTATCTTATATAAAAATAACTGTAGAAAATATCGTAAACCTAGCTTAAATTTTCATAGAAATATGGAAAGTTTTAGAAAAAAAATTTTTTTTTACTAGCGCTTTCGTACTATAACTTCAGAAATATTAAATGAAATTAAAAATTTTTTTGTACTAATTTATAATTAAATGTAAAAAATATCATTTCAAAACTTTGAAAAATTCGTTGAATTTGAGAATTAATATGAAGATAGACTTTAATTTAAATAAAAAATGTTGAGAATTCCTCTCAATAAAAATTCCGCTCTGAACAATTTGACTGACAAGCTCCAGGAGTGATGAAAAACAATGAATGATATTAAAGATTAGTAAACTACAAAAAGATTTTTTTTTAATTATTATGCGTCATCGTTCGACAGACTACAATGACGTAAAAAGGAATCTCGGATGCACACGGAGATATTTTTCTATCTCCAAAGTGCGTATATAAGTGCATATTTTTGTATCGTAGAATATCTCCACGCCATTACCTTTCTATATCACCTCTAGATTCATACGGAGCTTGCATTGCGTTTTTTGAGATAATGCTTAATGACAACTTTTTATTCTCTTGATGTCTTTTATCCCACCCCCTGAATTTATCAGTTATTGGGATCCAGAGTGTTGTATAGTTGAGTAGAATTGAGTTGAATTTTATTGAAAACTTTTTCCTGAAACATTTTTCTTCTACGCTCATCAGTTATATTGAAAATTATAAGATAAACAAGCATGATTTGGTAATGAAAGAGTTTTAAAATATTTACCCATCATAATTACAAATAGTGATTGAAGGTAATTCCGTCACTTTACTGTTAGTTAGTTGTATATCAACAACAGTTTCATACTTCCAAAACAGTTTCAGGAATTCAGAAGATTGATAAGTATATCCCGCTAAACAAGACAAAAAGACCAATAAAAGAGCGTATTTCTTGATTTTACTCTCAGCCATAAGAATCTGTGGAACGCCACTCAGCATCGAATCCCGAAAGGCATTCGTCAAATAATTGGACCAAAATTTGTTTTCTCTCTTTTCAACATTCCTGAAGGGAAACGGAGTCAGAAAATATATGATTGTTAACAACAAAAAGGTTTTAAGATCAAAAATATAATAAAGACAGAATTATTTTTTATAACAAAGAAATAATAATAAGGGCTTTGTATTACGAGAGTTTGTGATATAAAGTCTCTTACAGTTAAAAATTTTTTATGTGCGTTATGTATTTATGTATTCTTTCTCTTATTGACTTTAAGAGTGTTTCTTAATTAATATGGAAATGTATAGGTTTAGAATTATTAAAAAAAATATTATATGTACGTTAGATTGATTAAATGTGGTGTTTAATAGCAGAAAGTCCAAATAAGGACAGGCTGCATACGCACGTTAGAAGGTTTAAATTGATTAGTAAAGACAGAGAGAAAACGATTGTTGGTCGACAAATGCAAAGTAAATATTAAAAACATCAAAAAACACCTTATCAGTTTCATAATTACTGTTCTTCAGTTTCATCATCAAGTAAACTGGTTTTAGATAATTTAAATATTTGACTTGCTTTCAATGGTCTCATCAGTAGCTATTTCAAATATGAAACGATTTTGTTTTATTTTTTAAAAAATACATTATTTAGTGACTCATAATGTATATAATTTAGCTGATTTCATGCTTGCTGGAATGTTCGGAAAGATTTATTAAGGTTTCCATTGCAGAATATCTGATAGGAAGAATGTTACTAATCTGCTGGACTTTCAGCACTGCGCTTTGCATATTAGTAGCTAGTCGGAATAATCATGAACATTAGTCTTAACAAGGATTATTTTGATTTCATATTGCAATACATTTTTACATTACATAACACGTGCTTTCAAATTATAACAAACCGATAACTTTCAGCTCTTTTCTATTAGCATTAGTAGCTAGTAAGAATAATCATGCTCATTAGTCTTAACAGGCATTATTTTAATATGCTGGCTGCCAATATGAAAACTCTTTGAGAAGTTTCAAGTTTGGTGGTTCAACATAAAAGGGATTTTCTTCTATGCTCCTAAAGTATTTTTTTTTCAAGTCGAGGCAAGTAAAACTAAATTTTATCATTTGCGAAAACAATGTCTTTTTTAAATTTGTTAATTTTTTTATGTATTAGAAAGGATAATGATGACTTCTCTTTTTAACTCTTAAGAATGATTTCAAAAAATACTATTTAAGAGAAATGGAGCATAAAACGTTTGAACATGTTGATCCATACCTTTTGGTGGTATAGGATTTAATTCTTAAAGGAGATACCTAGTTCCCCTTCTATATAGAAATACATTTTTACATTACATAACACATGCTTTCGAATTATTACTAGCCGATAACTTTCTGTTCTTTCCTATTTAATGAATTCCTGTAGTAAAGTTTTTTTTACAATGTTGACCGATTCCTTATAGTGTAGTACAAGATGCTGCTTAAAATAATTACCTAACACTATAATCTATAAGATTTTAATGAAAATGTTTCCATAGAAGTCTCTAACAAACAATTTTGTAACTTTTGAAGGCAATTTTCGAAACACTAATCGCCATATATCCGGAATTAATGAATCGAATCAAGATACTTCTGCGCACAATTTTTTAACTTGTTTATCCAAAAGTAATATCACAATGTAACAATGTAACTAATTGTTTTTTTTTTAAATTTAATTTACCAGTAGTTAAAAGTTTTTTTTAAATTGCAGGGTATATAAAGCCTTTAATTATTTTTAAGCTGGAAATTTTTGAATGACAGAATCTAAAATTTGATCGAATTCTGCTGATTAGTTCTTAATAAGTATAAGTTTAAACATACGACCTTTCTCAGATGATAACATAACATTTTGTGTATTTTATCTTAGATGATAAAATACGAAAATAATTAAATTTTCCCCACTGATCACTGAAATACTAACATTTCGAGGGTTCCATCTCGAATCCGTACTATTAAATACTCAAAATTATCTTTAAACATAAAACCCCAGGAAAAGCAACCAAACTAGTTTCAAGTGTTTTTAATACTACATTTTAAGTGCGCTAGTGTTAAGTGTTAAAATTTTAAGTGCTGCTTATAGAGTATGCCTAAATTCTCAAGTACGCGACTGTATTTTTGTTCCACGCTGTCAAAGTCTGTTATTTAACTTCTAAAGTTTCAAAAGCAATTCTTTCGGGGAGCATACTTCTTTTTTTTACAGTAATTTAAACATTGTACTGCAGTAATTTGTAAGAATGTGGTTGTAAGAAGATTAATAGTGTAGAAAAAAAAGTGAATAAAGCACAAAAAAATTATATAAATTGACATACTGTAGTTTCAGTTCCATAAACAAAAACCTTCATCACTGTCTATGAATCCGGAGACGTAGAGAATCCGGAGACAAGTGTAAATTGCTTTAACCAATGGGAACAAAAGAGCGAGTTTGAAGAAGGTAAAAACAATGCAGAGATAAGAAATAGGAGTGAGGGGATTTGGTGAGAACTGCAGGTGGAACTGATTAAATTAAAATGAGTTTCCAAACATTGGGAAAAGGTTAGATACTTGAAAAATCCTTAAATAAATTATTAGAGTTCTTCAAAATATTCTTAAAAATTAAGTTCGGAAGGTGTGGAACAGTGCTGAATGTTTTTTGTCGAAGAAAACTCAAGCCTATAATTTGAATTCCAACTGTGACTTGATGAATTCCATTGCAATCAATAGGATCAATAAATATCTTTTTATTTACACTAGGACATATATTTTTCACTAATTTTATTTTTCTACTTGTCTAGGTTTCTTAAAATATCCCAAAAATTAATAGTAATTCAATTAGAGTAAACACTTTCTGTTGAGAAATTTTTAAACTATTAAAGTTTTTTTTAAAACTTAAAACAATTATTGACTAATAGAACTTTTTGAAAATGCATAATTATTGCTTTTGAGATTCATCAGTATATTTTATGGAGGATTAAAGTTTCAAGTCTGTAAGTAAAAAAAAAAAAATCATAAAAAAAGAAGCTTTCAACTTGATGGCTTTTTCATTGATTTGGCGAATGTCGCTTATATTCCCCACTTTATTTCTTAAATAAAAAATAAATAATTTTACACACGGAATTTTTTATGCGTCTTATTAAGTGTAATGTAAGCATATTTCAAGGAAAATATTCTTCATTTTATAAAATTCACTTACTTGGCCTAAAAAGGGTTAAGATAAATGAGTTTATTAGCAGGGGAGAAAATGATTTCCAATACACTCAAAATCTTTGCAATTGAAGAACTGGTTTTCGTTTAATAACGTAAAACAATCAAAATGTTTAAGCTCAATTCGGAGAGATTGGTGGATTGCGAGATTATAGTTGGAATCAATAATACTTAAAAGACGCTCTGCAACGTTATTTTAAGATAAAGCATTGTATTTGACTCTGAGGAAGGTTCCTGTTTAGAGGTCGCATAAGTATCAATTTATGTACATTTATTCACATTGCACAAATTATTACCCCCTCCTTCTTTGAGTTTAATAGCTTTTTAAAATCTTTGATTTTTGTAAACTTAAAAGTCTTACTTGTTACTTTCTTGATGATTTATGCTGAGTACTCTGGTCTTTTTAATAGTAAAATTTCGAAAAGGAAATTTCAGCAAAGCAAGCGCTGTACTCAAGAAATCGAAAACTGCAACTAATGATATACCCAGCCACATTCCAACATAGCCTCCAATGCTACCAAAATGCTCAATGCTCTAAAATAAAAATAAAAAGACATTAAACACAACTATTGATAATTATACCTTTATAACTGATTAATACTTAAATTGTTTCTTTTAAAGAAATGCTGATAATATTAAAAAATATTCTCATGATAATCATGAAAAATAGTAATTTTGAAAAATTGTCAGATAGAAAGTTATAGGGGCGAATTTGGAGACCATTGATTCAGCATAGAAATATATACTTTCTAAATCAAAATTAATTGAACATTTTTCATTATATTTAAAACTAGAAATTTTTATATATAATCTATTCTAAAAAAAAGTTTTTGCAGTTAATTTTGTCCCCTGAAAAACTTTTTAACTACGTGATGAAAATCTAAGATTAAGGAATCAATTCATTCAGAATCTTTCAGGGAAGACATTTAGGGCATTCAAATCTTTTACATAATTTTAAATTTTTATTTATTTTAGTTTTAAAGCACGATTTTGCAGTTAATAATGAAGAATAACCGCCGTTCACAACAGCCAATCACATGTCTGAAAACGGCAAGCTTAAAAGAGCGATTTACAAGTCTGAATTTTCTTTTTCAGAGATGCAACCAATCACAAAAGAGTTAGAATTTCATTCTTCAGTTTTACAACATCTCAACTTATTTCGTATTGATATATTGATTAATCTGATTATTTGTTTTCTAAAACGTTAATTCGTAAGTTTAATCTGGTTTTAAATCTTAATTCGATTTGTTCCTGTCATTAACAATATTGTATATAGAGAAATATTATAACATATATATATAATGTCATATTTATAAATGTATTTAGCGTAAAGAAAATGCTATTGGTGCATTGTTTATTTTAATTCCGCAAAATTAATGTTTTCATTTATAGTTATTTTGCTGAATATTATTAAAATATTTTTTTAAAAATTACCCTGTTCTTAACAATATTGCTTATTGAAAAATATTATAGTGTTTGCATATATATATATATATATATATATATATATATATATATATATATATATATATATATATATATATATATATATATATATATATATATATATATATATATATATATATATATATATATATATATATATATATATATATATATATATATATATATATATATATATATATATATATATATATATATATATATATATATATATATATATATATATATATATATATATATATATATATATATATATATATATATATATATATATATATATATATATATATATATATATATATATATATATATATATATATATATATATATATATATATATATATATATATATATATATATATATATATATATATATATATATATATATATATATATATATATATATATATATATATATATATATATATATATATATATATATATATATATATATATATATATATATATATATATATATATATATATATATATATATATATATATATATATATATATATATATATATATATATATATATATATATATATATATATATATATATATATATATATATATATATATATATATATATATATATATATATATATATATATATATATATATATATATATATATATATATATATATATATATATATATATATATATATATATATATATATATATATATATATATATATATATATATATATATATATATATATATATATATATATATATATATATATATATATATATATATATATATATATATATATATATATATATATATATATATATATATATATATATATATATATATATATATATATATATATATATATATATATATATATATATATATATATATATATATATATATATATATATATATATATATATATATATATATATATATATATATATATATATATATATATATATATATATATATATATATATATATATATATATATATATATATATATATATATATATATATATATATATATATATATATATATATATATATATATATATATATATATATATATATATATATATATATATATATATATATATATATATATATATATATATATATATATATATATATATATATATATATATATATATATATATATATATATATATATATATATATATATATATATATATATATATATATATATATATATATATATATATATATATATATATATATATATATATATATATATATATATATATATATATATATATATATATATATATATATATATATATATATATATATATATATATATATATATATATATATATATATATATATATATATATATATATATATATATATATATATATATATATATATATATATATATATATATATATATATATATATATATATATATATATATATATATATATATATATATATATATATATATATATATATATATATATATATATATATATATATATATATATATATATATATATATATATATATATATATATATATATATATATATATATATATATATATATATATATATATATATATATATATATATATATATATATATATATATATATATATATATATATATATATATATATATATATATATATATATATATATATATATATATATATATATATATATATATATATATATATATATATATATATATATATATATATATATATATATATATATATATATATATATATATATATATATATATATATATATATATATATATATATATATATATATATATATATATATATATATATATATATATATATATATATATATATATATATATATATATATATATATANCCCCCCAAAAAAAAAAAAGACAGAGGACCATATTTGTATTAGACAATAGTATGAATAACAAGCTATCAATACTTGTTATTTATTGAAAAGGAGAATATTTACTGCTTTGAAACTAAAAGATTAAACTATTTTGTGCTTCATTCCTGACCTTATTTGCGACAAACATCGTGAAAGCAATATTCTCCGATTTCGAAATAAAATTTGCTAAAAATTAAAAATGATCATGAAATATTCATGAAAAAACTCACTTCAAATTTAGGACTGGTGTCATATGTAGTTATTTCCAAGTTACTCAGGTCAATAGAAATTTCAATCCATAGTGAAAGTCTTAAAAATAAATAAATAAATGAAACTCAAGATAGTTAAAGTTAAGAATCTATTGTTTAATCTACTTAGGTAATATACATTTTTTTTAAAAAATGCGAGCAGGAAATTAATTTTTTATTAATAAAGGAGTTCATTGAACATTACTTAGTAACACGCGTGGTTTACGTCATCAAATGTATACTTCGACTGATACCACGAGCTCTTATTTTATTTATATTAGTTCTTTTTAAAGTGTTTTTAAGAATTACTTATTTAAATGCAACGGTAATGGAATAGAAAAAAATACTTACGTATTCAAAAGCAAAAACTAATGGGAAAGTAGTACTAATTTATTTTGCCTCCATGTAACGCAAATGTGGGTTAGTTCCATCAAAGTGTCTTCCACGAGCGCAAATTTCTTTCAATACTTGATCGAGGAGATCCTTTGTCTTCTGGATTAGGTTCAAAATTATAAGGCTACGGACATGAACATCGGTAGTCGTAAACACAAAATGGGGTCGGCTATTCAATGACGGTTATAAAATTAAATATAATTGAACCGGAGTCGTTGGGGCTCAGGAGATAGCGCGTTCGTTTTCCTAATGAATTGAACCGGGTTCTAACCCCTCCGATAAGTGGCCGATACGAATTCAGCACACCGACCACAGTGCTGATGTAAAATATCCTCTGTGGTAGATGAATCATAGGTTAGAGACTCTTTTCCATTAGGCTAACCAGGGGTGGTTTGCGCTCCATGTAACGTAAGCGCGGGTAAGTTCCTTTGAAAAGTACTCTAATAAGACAAATATTTTCATAAACGGCTCCAATAAGGAATTTTTTTTAATCCGTAATTTAAAGTCAAGGAGACTTTGATAAAAAGAAAGTAATAAGACTGAATTAAGAAAAACAAATTAGAATAAATAAAGTGGAATTTATTTCAAGCTTTTTATGCTTGGCACACAATCGCTTAGTACTTATTAAAAATATTCATTCCAGTTACATGATTTTTTTATACCGTACAAGGAATGGTAAGAATGGTAATAACAGGAAATGAAAAGTTTTATTATAGAATTTGATCCAGGTGAAAGGACGTTTAAAAGGACGTTAAAGGACATTATGTACCAGTCACCATTAATACGGAGATTACACTTTTTAATAGAAAACAAACTCTATTGATTTCAAATTATCGATTTTATACAGAATGTCTCTTAATCACTGATATTTTTAAATATTATCTTTAGATTTCACGTCAAAAGAAAAGTTAAAAAAGTATATACAACTGTGTTTTCAAAAATGTTATTTAACCTGACAAATCATCAAATATATCAAAATATATTTGGCTGTTTGCTAATTTATCTTAATAGGAAACTAACTCTGAATTTCAGCATTTATGTAGTGGTGATTAACTTGTAAGATTCGTAACAAGTAGGATCCCTAAATATGAAATAATTTGAAAAAGAAGGTCTGTCCTCTTACTCAGTGATTGCTTCTTCAGTGTTACATCTCCCCTGAAAAAAATTTTAAGTAAAGAGTACAAGCAAAAATTAATTTCTCCAAAAATTGTTTTAGAATGGTTTCAAGAAAAGTAAAAGAATAAACATAATGTAATCTTGTATATGAAAAAGTCATTATTCAAACTTCTCAAGTAGTTAGAAAGCTAAATATAGCTGTAATCTTCACTCTTAATTAGTGTTGTTGGTATTAATACCACTTACCAATATCAGCACGTCTGATATGGGAAACCGGGCAAAATTTGAAGGAAGAGGGGGGCGTTTCTTTTTTTTTTCAGTGGTATTGTTTATGTCGAAAAATACGATTTCGGCGTCTCACACATCACTGCCCGTATTACAGGATGGGCCAATTCATTTATCCACAGATAATAATTTCGCCCTAATCCAGAGAACGATCAATCTCAAAATTCCCTCAGTACCCTTACAGGGGTATTTGTTTGTTATGGACACTTAGAAGATTTTGTGACTCCGACAGATTTAACATGAACCAGTCACCAAATAATACATGGGAATTCTTTGACTGGCGGGATTTGAATACGTGATCTCATGAACACGAGCCTCGAACAGGTTACCCCGGCTTAACAGGTGGATATCTTTTTAACTTAGGATGTTGTTTTTCTCTTATTTTTCTAATCATGTGCATAAAATTTGCAGCAAGATAGGCATTTATTAACATTGTGCCTAGGCTTCGGCTGCAGTGTTCGGGTACGGCTGAATTTAACCCCTTCACCATGGCGCATAGATGGCTACTGTTTAGCAAAATATGCTAAGGACCCATTTATTGTCATTTGTAGTGAGATTTGTCGGCGTAAGTCAGTTTCTTCTGCAGGACAGTGCATCAATCCTCATTGAGAAATCTTCAAAGTGAAGGTTTTTGTATAATCCGATGCTTGTTATGCCTTCAAATAAATCTCAGTTCCCAAAGAAACCTATCCTCCCCAAGTCGATATTTCTGATGGTTTCCATTGATAGACCAACATAATTTTGATGGTAAACAACAATAATTTCATCATGAACCATTGTATGTTTGATGGTAACCAACAAAAGTAACCATCACCCCGATGTAGGAATTAGGACTGATTTATGATGGTCCAACATAAGAAAAGCAACTTGTTTCGGTGTTTTGTCATGTCAAACAATCAGGTACTTCCATCATAGTTTCTCACAAAACAAAAGTTGGAACAAACATGAACAACCATCATCCCAATGTAGGAATTTAGACGGATTTGTGATGGATCAGTATAAAAAAAAATTGTTTTAATGGTATATTCTCGAGAACCAACAAGAATTCGCATTAAACCATCATGGAATTGTATAACTGAAACCATCACGGATCATCGTGGATTGTTGGTCTATGGGAATCAAACTTCTCCTGAAGGTTAACTATCATATCATAAAAGTACCATTTTCTTTCATGGAATGATGGAGTTTGCTGGCATATCAGAAACCATGAATACGTAATGTATTGTTGAATGATGGTGACCATCAAATGATGTTGGACCATCACGAATAACATTGAAAGGGGCATAAGCCATCAAAATGATTTTACGAAACCATCAAGAATCTTGTCTTGTGTCAGTATATACCAAAAAAATAAGCAGTTTCAGTCCATGGAAGACTTGAGATAATATTAATTTTTTCTTGAAGGCTCAGAACAACAACATTCCCAACATTTTGTGTTTCAGGTCATACATGGTCGATATATTGGCATAAGTGATTTTATTACGACACGAGAAGCTCCCCCCCCTCTTTATTATTTATACGATTTTTGTACTGAATTGACTAGGGCACGTAGGAGATGAGTTGCTGACTGTAAATGTTTGTTTCGATATAGACTCTCTTAATATTGATGTTTGGTTCTTATTGATTTTCTTCGCGTCCAGATATGGCACAAAATAAAAATTGCCTTTCATTCATGGCGAATTAGTAAGCAGTGACCCTGCAAACTTATTAAAAAGTTCATAGTATCAAAACGTTTAGACTTTTATCCAGTTTTTTTATTCAGTGTACTGTTACCCTTCAAACTTTGGCAAGGCTGTGATCTTTTAATTGAATTTTGGTAACAGTTAACCAGGTTCAAAAATAGACAAATAACTAATGAATTACATGAAGCATTTAACAATTAAAATTAAATTTCATTATAACTATAAATTTCAACAAACACAACTTCAATTATTTCCAGATGCCTTCATGTGCACAAAAATGTCCAATTTATACACTTTTAAATTTCCAAATTGATATACTCAAGATAAAACTTTTTGATAAAAAGCACTTTTAAATTTCATAGGCATCACATTCAATAAATTCACACTAAAAGAGACAATTATGAAATAAAATACTAGCTCATTCTAAACCTACAAAAACATTTAAACTTTAGATCAAATCGATAATTAAGATTAAATATCCATGGCTCACCTTAAAATAGGTATCTTAACACCTGATAGAAATAATTTAAAATTCGGGATAAATTGCTCTTCTAAAAGGTTACTCAAAGAGAAAGAAATTAGAGTTCATAAATACAAAAGGAACTTGCGGATCACCTTCTGGAACGCCCACCGGGTTTGCAGCTAGACTTGTGGACAAGGAGAAATTCGAGCTTCCGACCGCCATTCAATTCTTCAGACCCTCCATTAGTAAGACAGAGTGCACCAGGGAAACATTCGACTTTCAGTCGAGGAACGCTCAATTCTTGCCAACTGTCTTGAACTTAGCGACATTCAGTCTATCACTTCCCGTCAACTATTCTGAGGCTTCAGATTAACTTTCTTCCAGACAACAGCTCATCCGCTCAATGTTGCGTACCTAGTCGCTGCATCCAGAGACTCTTTCCAAACATCAACCGTTCAGCATTTCAGCCTAGATCAACTCACTCCAAGACTCCAGCTATTTCTAAACTCTTTCTCGATGATACTGGCTCAGAACACACTTCTAGCAGCCATGATAGATCCTGTCAGCGGTGATGTCTCAAGCAAACATTCCATCGGGCATGATCCGCACTCCAGTCTAATGATACAATCCTCCTTAAATGTTAATACAATTCACTACCCCCAATTCACCCCAAACATCCCATTTTAAAAGGATAAATAAAAATTTCTCATAAAATATAATCATTTTAATTGAATTTAAATTTTATCATAGTGGTGCCATCTATTGAAAAATAACCCTTCTTTAAAAAGTATTGATAAAAAAAAACTCCAATAAATTCCTATTTATTACATCAGACCATTGTCCGGTTGTCCCTAGCAACAATTGTTTTATCCAAATATTATTTCAAGTAACATAATTTTTCAGAGTACTTTTTTAAATAAAAAGTTTGTACATACTTACTTTACGAATTTCAGAAACATCCCTAGAAACTTCGTAGAACACGTCACTACAAGAATTTAAAAAATAATACATGTTTATTTCTTTGTTGAATAATCTTTTAAATGTAAATTACATTATTATGGCTCTATTTATATCTATATGTACAGTGAAAAAATAAAAAAGATATCATTCTGAACAATTTTCATTCTAATGATCGTATTTTCACGAACTAAGGTTCAATCTTCTGGTTTCTGTGGGATAAACGTAAACGTGCGGATAAACGTAGCTAATATTGTAACTATAGTGTTATTTTTTACTTTAAAATTCAAATTTTTAAACCAGATATTTTGAGTTAATGAAATTTATTATCTTTTCTTATAAGTTTTATTGCTAGAATTTCAGTATCTTAAAGGCCTTACGAACTCTGTTTAGAGTCAGATGTATGTAAAAAATAAATATGACAAATGTAACTTTTACTAATTGAAGAGCATGTAGAATGTCTTTTTATGGTAATAATTAAGCTTCCGTATGTATCGAAACATCAGAATGCTATTTGCAAATCATCTTTATCTTAAAAAAACAAGTAACCTAAATATTTGGCAGATTGTGGCAATTTTTTAAGAAGGATCCTACTATATACAACATATTAATTCAACATATTTTTCTTGAACATTACATAATGCAATGTTTTTAAAATGCCACTTAACATTTAGCAATTCCATCAGTTATAGAAAAAAAATTTGCAAATTATACAAAACCTTGTGAATGCGCATTAGAATTATTATAAAATCCATAATTTCTCAGGTACTTTATTTTTTGTTTCTCTTAACTTTATTACCTGGTAGACTATCAAAGCTGTAAAAATTATTATCCCTAAAATTTTGTCTATAGTTAAAATTCACTAACCATTAAATGTGGTACACCAGGAAGGAATGGAAATAACAGAATGATATTTATTGGGCACATGCATATATATNTGCAAAATAAAGCAAGATTGAATAAACATGATACATTTCTTGTGGGCATGGAGAAAAAATACTTTTGTTTTGGAAAAGTTTGAAAGCATGTCACATTGACATCGAAATTTAATATGTCTTTTAATAAACATTAATGAAAAAAAAGACTTTAGGGACTTATGTATTAATTTCGTAGGGTGATTCGTAATTACCGCTTTTATATATCTAAAGAATCTGTGACAAAAACGTATGCAACGGGGGTCAAAAAATGAAAGAAAAATACTAACATAACCTGACGTAAAATTTACTAGTAAAGTAGGAATAAAAGTATTAAAACAAGCTTCGGCTTACCGAGGAAAACTGAGAGTCGTTCAAAGATTACTATTAGAAACAATTTCAAGTTTCTTAGGGGAATCAAATTAATATTGATATTTTAAACCACTTTTTCTTTAAACGTGATTTATTGGATTTCAATTTTCCCTTACATATATATATTGTGACTCCTTATATGTAAACTTTTGTGATTTCTATTTAAAATATTTCAAACCAATACATTGAGGACGGTGTTTGCGGAACACTGTGTGTATTGTTCAGCATCCTTACAATGTTAAAGAATAAAAGCAAGAATGAAAAAATTAGGAAGTTGCTTACAAGTTATCTTTGCTCGACTGAAAACCAATTACTATAAATATTATAATTAGTTCCCAACTTTACAGGATCAATTAGTTATTTACATTTTACTGTGTCTTGAGTTTAAATCTTCAAGATTCAGCATTTTCAAAAGTAGTTGTGATGGCAATTATATCTAACACCGTCATGAAACTACATTTATAATCTTATAGACTTATGCAAATACGAATTTAATGAATATCATGCGAATAAACATTACAATATCCAATCATATGCATCAGATAATGTTTTAAGTTCGAGGATAACAAGTCTGTAATCTCGATAGCAAGTTAATACCTAAATCCTCTTTTCACACTAGTTTGGAAAAGTGTAATCGAGGCAATTCATTAGCCTCATTTTCGCGTTTAAACTATTAGTTATTCTAAATAATTGATTTAAACTCTTGACTTTTAAATCTAATTGGAATTTTATAATAGAGTTTAATGTATTTTTAATGCTTTAAGCAATGAATTTTTTTTACACAGTAAAAAAACAAGCACTTATGGTGCATCATCCGTAAAAGCTATTTTACCTTAAATTATTTTACTGTAATTTTTATAATAGCATTTATTCTACTAGAGTGATTAAGTGATTTTGCAGTTATTATTGCTGCAAACATTACGGTTATATCAGATTCTTTTATTCTGTAACATATTCCGACAAAAATGAAATTTGCTGTAAAAAGGACCATAAACATGTATGCTGGGGTCATTTAATCCAGAATTTCTTACAGTTTAAGTTACGAAGAGATGCAACCGTCTCAACCTGAGAGCTATTACGTGAGTTTAAAAAAACAAGACCCGATATACATATATATATATAACGCAAAGCTCTCAATTTGGCTAATTTGGATCAATAAAGCTTAAATTAATTATAACCTAATTATCAGTAATAGTAAATAGCACGTATTTACCAAAGTAGAACTCTTAAAGTTTTCCTCAGCAGTTAGAAGAGAAAACTAAAAAAATTTCAATAATACAAATGGGAAGTTTATAATTTCACTAATCCGGTGGGTAAATCAAACTTTGCACGTCTGAATTCCATTTTTTTTAATTTAAATTGTTTTAATTCGAGTTAAACTTTACCGCTAACTAGAATTCTCTTTTCGAATTCAAAATTTTTGAGTGATTGGGTAATATAAAATAATTATTTATATTGAATATTACAATGGTTATTTCGTAAATCTACTAAAAAATTTCAACTCGACACTTTTTTTTTTATATAAATAGTTTTATTTTAGAAAACATATTTGAAAGAATTATTTAAAAAAAAGTTTTATTTTTTAAAAATTATTGTATAAAATTATTTTAAAAAGAAATTTCTGAGTTGTAAAGGTTGAATAAAAAGTCGCGAAAATTCCGGTCATATATCTAAATATTGAATGACTCTATTCGACAAAATTTTTGCCATATTTTTATTGCTATACACTAGTATTAAAATGTTTAGTCTACACACTTTATATTTGTGCTATAAGTTTATGTGAAGCAATTTAATTGCTTACATAATGCATAATGTATGCTTAATGTATGCCTACATAATGTATTGCTTAATATATATATATATATATTTGTTCCTTCAGAAAAAGTACGTTTTCTGTCTGATTTCGTAATTAAATTAATATTTAGCACTAATTAATTCGCGTATTTAAAGTCACCCCAAGGAACTATTAGGATCGGTATTTAGTACGTAAAAATCTGATCATTAAAACGAAAGTTATTCAGGGTGATATCTTCTTATTTTGCGCATTGTACAAATTATGTCATGATTCTTCAAAGACAGCAGGAACTGACGTGAAATAACGCTTTTAATTTGTGAATAATATGCTATTTTCATGACTGCTATGCGTTTCAACATTGTTTATGACATTTGAGTCACGCTAAGCCTAATTATAGCTGATGTTATCTTTTCACTTTCTCAAAAACAGAAGCGAACACAATCTCCAACTCTTCATTTTTAAATATTATTAATGGGAAGAGATAAACGTCTCATAGAAAGACATCAATATTCACAATATAAGTCTTTTAATCCAAATGGGATCAGAATGGGACAACCAGAATGGGATCAAATTCTAGCTGCGTATAATGATAATTTTATCGAGATCAATTTGTGCTGTTGTAATTGCTGCAAGAGACAGGAATATAATGCACTAGCAGTATCATATAGTTTTTCTGTTGTTATGTAAACCTTTCAACTTGCATTCTTGAAAATGGTTTTAATAAATTAAAATTATAAACTGGTTGGAGATATTTGAACACAAAAATATAGCAATTTCTTTGAGTTCACAACTCTCAATAAATATTTTTCACTCACTTAAACCATCAGAAGCAAGTAAACGATTTAAAAATTACACTGGTCAAAGACTATTGAGAACCCTAGATAAATATCCATGTTCTTAACAACATACACACAAATGAAACATAATTTCTTTCATATAAACATTCTTTTTTTTGTTAAAAAATTAACTTTCGAATTTAAAACTCACAAGCAGGCCGGTCCACAGTTTTGAATCTGACATTCAGAAATTTCTTTTGACATTTCTGGTGTTATTGTCTCTGAAATGAACAAAAATACTCTTTAATTCTGTTCAACAATTACATTTCAATTTTATCAAAAATGAATTTCAACAGTATTCATTGGCACTGATAAGAAAGTATAGTTTAAAAATGAAACCCTATATTTCTGATAAATATAGGGTTTTTTAGGGCACATTTAAAAATTTAAAAACCATCAAATTAATAGCATTTAATATTGAATTCGATTGAAGAGAGGCCTGATTTATAAACTAGATATTTATTACTTATGCAACATACTTTACGAATTAATGTTAATTATTAACTACTCTATTAACGTATCAACGTATCGACTTTTTGGAACTTCCGATATTTTTTAGAAGTTTTTTTTAGATTAGTTATTGCAAGAGTCGCTCGATATGGTAATCACTGACGCATCAGATGACTACAAACTATGTATTGATGTAAAAACCATTTCCGGTCATATTCGAAGTTGCTTTTAATTTCTATTAAAACAACGAAAGTCAGAGCTTCTTGTTCCTCTAATGTGTCCACAGGTTCACAATTACTAAAAAAATGTCCCACTGATGTGATAAAACGCTGAAGTTTTACTATGGTACACCTGTTTCTTGGGAATATTATATCAATGAACTTACGTACATGAAGTACATAATGTGCGGTGACATCTTCATGCACGAATCACATGTTTCGCTGCAATAATGTAGTAGCAATTCAGGGATCTTTCGCTGAAAAATAAAGTACGTTGCTACTATCAGAAAGCAAGTTCACTCTCAAGAGCAAATTCACTCTCTATAAAAACTCTTAATTCAGATAAGACACATATAACCTCCAACTTGCTTTTTCTCAAAATTAAGAGTCTGCATGCGTTTTTCAAGAGTTTAAATCCTCTGTTTTAATGCAAGTTTTCTTACTATTGATCTCTTTTGAGATTCTTCATGTGTTGCTAGCAATTCCATTCTTCTAACTTCTGTTGTATCCCTGCTCCCTCCCTCTCTTATATATATATATA